>NW_004955412.1:2870603-2908598 GCF_000276665.1 Chinchilla lanigera
AAAGAAATTTAAGCATAATTTAAGTCAAAGGGGAAAATTATGTTTGTACAGTGAAAGGCTGAAATGGTATTTATATCAACAGTAATTTATTACTTAGCCCTTGTAAATGTGTTTTCATTAAATAAATGTTTGTCAATATTTATTGAGAGTCTGATATCTTATGCACAGATGCTTGTAATTGGGTGAAGCGGTAAATGAAACATCTGAAAAAATCTGACTGCCCTAAATGCAAAGTCTAGAGCAGAGATGCCTAAGCATATTCACTGTGAATAACACTCCCTAGGCACTCTTCAGGAAACGCGTGTTGACTGAACGTTTTAAGCAACACATCAGTCCTGCAAATGAAAATGTTCATGTCCTAATGAGAAAAAATAAGTAAAATATTCAGTTCAAAGGACAGTCTTTCTGTGTGTAAATACGTCCCTCTATTAGACTTCAGCCTTTGTCATTATCTAACACATTTATGATATTGGAGAATAAAAGAAAAGTTGTTTGTGCATTATCAATTTATCAATATTATTATTTATTCTAAAATAATATTAATTTGTGCTTGAAAAATACAGTACAATCAATGCAAGCATGCTTTTACAATGTTCAGTTTAAAATATCACTACTTCAAAATTATATTCTAAATAGAAAATCCATAATATCAATTACAAGCTTTAAAAATAACCCACAGGGGACCAGAGATATAGCTCAGCAGCACAAGTGCCTGCCTGGTTAGTGCAAGGTCCTGAGTTCAATTCCAGGTACCAAAAAGAAAAAAGAAAAATGACCCGCAGAATAAATCTATCATCATATCTCAAAACAAACAAGCCTGTTAGCTCTTTTCAACGAAACTTAATTTTCACAAATATTGTAATCTAATTTACTAAAGGGATTATTAATGAGAATGAGGGGATATACTCTTTAAGAAAGAAAGATACAAATCCCTTTGTAAACATGGTAAAATCAGATTTTCTGCAAAACAAATTTTCTGCTTTGGGTAGATTTCTTAACCCTAGAATATGTTTAGAAGAATATATATCTGGTTATACAGTGATGCTGACAGAAAACAAATCTAGAACCCATAGCTTTACAGAATATGGCTTTCAGCAAAGAATTCACATATACTACATAACTACGTAAGTATTAAATGGAAATCTTTAATGATCAAAACAGGCCTCTTCTTCTGTAAGCAACGCAGGTGCATAACGTCACCAGGGACCTCACACCCACTGCTGTCAAAAGTACATCCTCAACAACGGCGTTAGCTGAGCAGACAGGCCCTATTATCGCCTGGCTTCATCTGTACCTCAGTTACTTGTGCTCTTGTTTTTTACAGTACATCTTGCTACTTTATAAGATTTACGTGAGCATGGCTTGAACATCTGTTTGGAAATATATTGGTGTAATAAACCTTTATTTCAAAATCTATTAGAAAAATCTTTAAGCCACACATCTCTAAAGAGACATTCAATATTTATCTTTAATGTCTTGAGTTTATTTAGAGATGTAGTTTCGAGAAAATTGGATTTAGTTTTCTTTCGAAATACTGTAATTTAGGATGGTCTTTTCTGTGCATTTTAAATTTTTAATAGTATATATTTAATTCTGAATTGTTCATTGTTTAATGTTGCATTGATTTGGGAGTTATTGCGCTTTCCACTTTACTTTACTTTCCTGAGAATAATTTTTGAAATAGAAGAGAAGTTCAGTCAGTCTTTATTTTGAAGTCTGGAAAAGATTTTTTGACGTCTGTTAATGCCAGTGAGGGAGTTAATGGTAACAAAGGCGTTAAAATGTGGTATGAGAAATCTAAGATTTAAAAGTTATCTATTAAATGAAAAGAGAAGTTTTAAAGTACTCTACTCAGACAAAAAGAGAAGATATGGGTAGCCAGGCACATCCAAAGCATGTGTTTTACTTTACAACCCACACGTGGTAATCAGGGTTTTCAAGGGAATGGGGTTTAATACAGGTCACATAATTTATAGGACTATTTTATAATATTCACCCAAAAGGTCAAATACAGAAGAGTAAAAGATCTGATGCACTAGAGACCCAAAGAATCCAGCTGAGGGCCTGATCCCATGGAAATGTGCTGCACAAGGTTAGCTGGAGGCCGGGAGCCCACGACAATGACTCATGCAAGTCTGTGTCAAGGACCTGCGCCGGGAAGGCCCAAACACCAGTGGTGGAAGCTAGAAAGTCTGCACCAGGAGAGTGAAGGATCTGTGCCAGCAGGCTGAGGGATCTGCATTGGGGGCATGAAGTGCTGCTCAAGGTGAGGGACAAGGGCTCCCCTAAAAAGAACCGCAGCCAACCTCAGGGACAGCAAGGACTTGAGCTCCTCTGATGATAAGAACAGCCAAGTTTATAACAGGAAAGCCAGCAAGACAAGCTTCTCCAAGAAAATCAACAGCACCATCTTCCCTTCCAGCTCTCCTTTTATGCTGCTGGCAGCAATCCTCAGGTGGGCCCTCCACACCTAGTGCCACGCGGATTCAGTTCAGCTGCCATGAGTTAATCTACCGCACCACACTTGTGAAATATATCTACTTTGATATGTACACAAAGTTTATAAAAATATAAAATATAAATATATTGATATATTCATAAAAACCTTTACAAGAAAGAAAAGTGAAAGCACAGACACTAGCTATAATAAGTCAAAAAATTTTCCAAAACAATGAGCATAAAAAGAAGGGTCAGTGATGCAGGACAGTTTTCCAGAATGACTTGGTCCAACCAAGTTCTCTCTTCTTAAGAAGAGCCTTTAAAGATGCTGGGATTATAATATCCAGAGATAAATGTGAGGTGATAAAACAGCTAGGTTCTTCCTTTTTTATCCCATAATAAGTTGTCCTTGTACAATTTAGCTCAGTAAGTTATGTCGGCCCAAGTAACATAACACGGGATGGGCCACCTGTTGAAGTACTTCAGTGTGCGGATTATACCCAAGATCCCATCTGCTTCAGGTTGGGTTGCTTTTCTGAATTTGGACAGACTTGCTCACAGCGACTCCTGGGTGTTTCTCATCTCTAGCTGCCTCTCTCTAAATAACAGGTCCATTTCAGTTAGCTGCTTGCATAAGAGTGTGCCCTGCATCATTTGGCTCTGACAAGTTCCTAACGAGTGTAGCTGAACACTCTGGAAGATTAAAACTGTAATACATGCTCTAATCTGGTAGAGATTTTTGAGGAAAAGAAAGACACCCTATGATGCAGGAAAAAGAGGAAATAATTACTGAAGAGATTTTTTTCTGCAAGGTACAATGGATGAGAGGACATCGTCTAAAAAATCATATTTTGTCTCAAAGAAAATTGATCATGTAAGTTATAAAGTAGATAAAAGCAATGTGGAGGTCTGATTATTTCTATTTTGTCTAAAAATTTGAACGCACAACCATCAGGTGGATACAAGGACCATGAAAGAAGATATAATAAGTTTGAAGAAAAGAGTTATGTGAAATAATTGTCCAAAACTACAGAAGAGTGACTGATTTGGGAAATAAAGCAGTTAGCTGAAAGTACAGATTTAGCAACGTGACTTGTGTGCATGTGTGTGTAGGGGGGTTATTTTGGCTTTGGATTTTGTTTAGTTTCTCTTGTTGTTTGTTTGTTTGTTTTGGTCTAACTCAGTAATCACAGTTCAGACTCAAAGTGGAAGTTTCTTTCTCTCCCACAAAATCAAAATGCTTACTAAGAGGAAGGTTTTGCTAACAGTAAGATTCACCATCTATCACCTGGTCCTTCGCAGCATGGTGCTGGCTGATTATACATGCTTTTAGTCATTCCTTGGGATCCCAGACAGAAAACTTTAAAAATAATTATAGATGCCTACTTTTAACTTTTCAAGTCATTGGGATTTAATACGAAAAGGAGATGAACATGTAGAGAATACAAACCCTTTCAGGAAATTACCTACTATACAGTCCTCCCTGACGACTTCTGAGTTACAGCTGGACTTAACACATGTTTGTGGAAAGTTATTGTCACATTTAGACCCTGTTTGCATTGTTCAGTCTGCCTGTTATGGATGCCCACTGTGCTTACTCCGTACTGAGCTTTTTTGGACAGTACTGCTCTATTCTCCTAGATTCAGGAGATTCCTCTTCTCACTATTTAGATTATTTGATACTTTGAAATCTTAATGATTCCAAAATTACATATTGTACTGTCATATCTCTTTTATATTTTACCAAACTAGAATGTAAAGCAATGAATTTTAGTAAAAAAAGAATTTTTACCTTTTAAAGTCTAACTTCTCTTCTGTGCTCTATGGTCCCATATAAATTTTACAGTGTATCCAAAATGAGGAAGGAATTGCATGCAGCATGTTCCGAAGAGTCCTTATCCTGCAATAAGAAAATGTCTATATCTGGAGTTCTTCCTTGGGAAAAGTCATTTTCCTGGAGATGCTTTAGATTCTCTTGCTAAGAAAGTGCTAAAAGAAACAATATCGCCAGTACATCAAGTTGATCTGGACTGCGTACCACCATGGACGAGTAAGGTCAAGCTAAATTATGCCCAAAGTTTCTCTCTGTTTTTATTTTGTCACAATTTGTGTTCCAGATTTCATTCTGCAATACTGATACTCATTTTTGTAGCATTACTGGAATACACAGAGAATATAGTCAGTCTTCTACCTCTTTTCTTCATGGTATCCTTTCTAACTTCAGAAATGTCTAAGTTGAGATCATTGTATAGACTTACTAAAACAAAAGACAATACTGGAGACATAAATGTGCTAGAAGGTCAAGCTCACTTTTTTCATTTATATCTCTACTCAAATTTTGATATTCAATATCTTCCCACTTAGGGCTAGTAAATCAAACAAGTAAAAACAAAGGAACAACTAAAAGCCCAAAGAACTCTACTGGTTGAAGAGGAGGACACAGAACTGAACAATTCGCAATTCCTGGCTCAGGACTTCATGGGGGTGACGTTGATTGATTATGACAATTCGAGTAAGCAACTCCAGACTAAACTGGGTCAGCATGGTTCTGGCTGTGGAAGCCCCATCCGAGAGAGGATTTTTGCCAGAATGTTACAAAAGGAAATTGAAGAAACAAGGGCTGCTTCTGTGTTCCTTGGAGAAGCTCCGGTCTTCCCTTTCACTTTAGAGGCTGTCTCCTGGCTTCCAGCAGACTGCTCAGCCCACAGGGCAGACCTCTCAGCCTTCCCCTGCAGGCCCTTTGGCCTACTGACACCAAGTCACAAAGGACACTACCCTGAGTGCCAGGCCTTCACCGGGAACCTTTGGAATCTCAGTGTACAGCCGTATTTAATGACAGACTGTTGCTGTGCACGCCCCACCTTATGACTTGGTGGATCGGAGAATACCCAGCTCAGGTTGCATGGTGACCTGGTGTCCCGTGGTCAAGTGTTCAGTTGCCACTAAGACCCAGCAGCTTACCAAGAGCTGTTTTTCAAAGGACGAATAGTCGTCTGCAGACTGTAGCAGAGCCTTGCTCCAAAATGCTGAAGGTCTCCTCCGCAATTCACTTACGGGAGCTTGCCAGAGACTCCAATCAGCGTCTCTCCTGCCACTGACTCCTCAGTTGCCGTGACATCCATTGGCTCGTTTGGCCCCGCTGGTAAAGCAGCCTGTGCTCATACTTGGACCCGATGCAGAGCCTTTTTTTTCCTGGGCTCCACTTCAAATAGCAAATTTCTGAGTCATTTGATTATTGGACCACAGACAATCAACAAAGTGAGGAATGTGTTGCCTCCAAAATCCAAATAAGGTCACTAGGCATTTCCCTTTTTTAATAAAGGGAGCCAATCTTTTGCCCTAAAAGGGATATTTGTGCCTATCCCACACCACTGGCTCCCTAGAAACTTCACTGAGGTGAAAAGACCTGAAAATCTCGTTGGATTTATTTCCTATCCTCTGGCTCTGAAATGCTTTGGAAACAAACCCGGAGTGGTTACTACCTCCTACTGACTTGGCCAAATCAGCATAACATCATCAATGTAACGGACCAGTGTGATACCTTGTGGGAGAGAAAGGGAATTAAAACCCCTACCAACTAAGTTGTGACACAAGGCTGGAGTCAATGTAACCCTGAGGCAGGGCGGTGAAGGTGTATTGCTGGCCCTGCCAATTGAAAGCAAATTGTTTCTGATGGACTTAAGGACAGGTATGGAGAATTCATTTGCCAGATCAATAGCTGCATACCAAGCACCGAGAGATGCATTAATCTGCTCAAGCAAGGAAACCACAGCTGGTACCTCAGTGGCAATTTGAGTTACCACTTGATTCAGTTTCTGGCAATTCACTGTCATTCTCCAAGAACCATCCATCATCTGCATAGGCCAAATGAGAATTAAATGGAGATACGATGCACCCTGCATCCTTCAAGTCCCTGATGGTGGCACTAATCTCTGCAGTCCCACCGGGAGGCCTGAGGTCCCTCTGGGGGAGGATGGGAGAATGGTTGACCATATAAATTTTTGGTGCACCAGAGTCCTTCCTGAAGGTAACCCAAGTTCCCCTTCATTCAAGGGCTTGAGTCTGTAAAATGTTTTGAATCTGGGAACTAGTGGAGGAGCCCTGACTCCCTGTTACTGCAACTTGAAATAGTTTTCTGTCCATTTTTCCTGAAATTTTTTCCACTATATAAATCTAGTAAAAAAATTTATAGGTTTCCCCTCGATTTCACTTTGAGAACATCGTGGTTGATCAGCCAAGAACATGGGTGTGCACATACCAGATTGTTCTGATCATTCTTCTGCTTCTGCTGTCCACTAACGTAAATGTGTGTCTTTGGCAATTCAGTGCTGCCACCTGACCTCTGCCTCTCTGGGATCCAATCAAACCCACTGCCCTTAAGTTTCCCACCTGAGTAACTGTGGTCTCCACCATACGGTCTGGCATACAGAGAAGCTCAATCACAGAGCTCTTCAGGGATGCTGGTGCCTCCCCCGTGAATCTGTTTCTCAAGGTGTTCATGAAGGGTACACTTTCTTGACCATTGCAATGGGTCAGATTAGATGTGACATGCCAAAGCCACTCTGTCATTCCCGCTTCTCTAAGTTTCTGAATCCCTCATCTACAGTAAACCATGCAGTGTCAGGCATCTCTAACTCAACCACAGCGGGCCGTCTTTCGATCCATACTTCCGGCAACCAGTCAAATAAACTAGGAACACATTTCTTTACTGCATGAGTTGAGCATTCAGTTCAGAATTCTTGCTGAATAGGCTCATATCAACAAACTCAGCCTGATCCTGACATAGGAGATTAGGCCATGGACAAAGGTGGCTAGGAAAGTGGGCCTCAGCTGCTAACTGCAAAATCCTGGACATATGGTCAGAACAGTTCCTGAAGCTCTGCACATGGATGTCTTGTATGAGTTCTAGCAGGTTTCCAATAGAATAGCCCAGATCCGAAGTCAGCCTAAGGCATGGGATCTCAGCACCATTCCTCAAGACCTGTACATAGAAGTTCTTGCAGGTTTCCTTGAGATTTAGAAAGCATGAAAGGACACATGGACACCATGAAGGCTTTGCTATTATACCTTTCCATGGTATGTATGCTGTGTTTCCCAGCCCAGCGGGTACTTTTACCTTTGCTCTTACCCTCTTTGTCTATTTACTGGGCCCAAACTCATTCTGCAGAACCTGCTTCCCTCCTGCTCTTCACTTCCACTTTCTTGAATAAACCCATGCACTGCTTTTGCTCATTTTATTCAATTCTATGTTCAAGGTGAGAAGAACCCAGAATCTAACTCTAGAAGATGCCAGCTATGCAGAACCTGGTCACATTTATCAGCATGCCACTTTTTAGAAACAAGCTACCTGATAACAATCCAGGTATATTTTTTATGACCATTACCCTACACCCTTTAATTCCATTCCTACACTTGGTCATCAGGCTTCTGCCTATAAAAGTTAGAAAACTAAAGAAGTCCTTTGGGAGAACTTCTCATGGGTCATGCTATACCTCACCCTTAGGAGCTTTCTGTAATTTGAGTCTGGTTACAGGCCTAGAGCAAAAATGGGTGGGGAGGGTGGGTCCTCAGAAGTGTCAGCATTATCACACATGGTCAATACAGGATTATTTCTTCAGGTATACCAGAAAAGGCCAACACCACGTGGGGTGGGGGTGGGGATGCCACTGCCACTGAGAATGGGGAAATCTCTTCTTCCTGCATGATAATCTCTTCAGAATCTAGGAGCTCAACTTCCTCAGCTTTTTCCTCCTAAACATCTCCATCCCAGTTAATAGGATCCAATGAGAGTCCTCACATTTACTTGTCCAATCTTGTCTGTCCAATCAGGGCCCTCACATTTACTCCAGATGCCCTTCTAGGCTGAGCATTAAACTCATGCTGTATTTCAGCCTCTTGAATGAGGAAGGCTGTATAGCTTTCTGAAATCTTGGCCCTGCAGCCAGAGGAAAAGAGATTTCCTTTCAGGACAGTTTTAGAAACTTTTCAGTTTTTTATGTGGGTCTGGAGCTGGGAATTTGAATCATTGAGCTCATTATTTTCCTTTATTGATTTGTCCTCAAGGTCAGAAGGCTTTCCAGCTCCTGTGGATGTTTTACCTCACTGTTTGCCTTCACTCATTTGTCCAAAGATGCTAGGATGAACCAGCCAGCATCATCTTCAAAAGTTTCATATGTGGATTTGCTGAATTCCTTACATCTCACAAGTGGTGAGTTAGGATAATCAAATGGATCTATATTGCATATTAAAGTGAACCCTCAAGTTATGAGCAGGCTTACATATGAACAACTTGGGCTGACCAGAATTTTAGGTTTAACCTACAACCAAAGTCCTGTGTTATATCTGAAAGCCGGCGGCATGTGTGGTTGTAAATAAAGACTTGCAAAGTCAGAAAAGTCTGTAAGCATAGGTTAGCATCATTCTGAGCCCAGATGTGTGTGTTTGTGGATGTGATTGTAGTCAATGCTTTATATAAGCATTATAGTTACTGCTGTCAAAATGGCCCCCAAAAAACTAGAAAAGAATCTAAGGAAGGAAGGGAAGGTAAAGAAAGCAGTCATAACTGAAAAGGAGAAGAAAGTTCTGGAAAAACATGAGAGTGGTGTTCGTGTGACCATCTCACTTAATATGCACAGCATGTCAAAATCCACCATCTTGATAATCTGACAGAGAAAAGATTTGTATAAGGAATCTACTGTTGCTGAAAGTGTTAGTCAAATTAGTAAGCCATGATCAACAGTGTTAGACAGGTAGAAAGGCCATTCGTATGGATAAATGAAAGGCAGATGACAAGTTATAGCCTGAATCTATAATTTGTGGAAAAGCTAGGGCTATAAATGCAGATTTATAAAGAATAATGCAATGAATGGTAATGGGGAAACATTTAATGCCAGTAAGGGGTAGTGTCACAATTTTAAAGTGAGAAGTGTATTCATAGCATAACTAGATATAGGAAAGCAGCCACTGCTGATAAAAGGGCTGCTGAAAAATACATACACCACTTTGAAACAATGATACAGAGAAGTAGCTTTTGCTCCCATCAAGTTTTCAACTGTGATGAAACTGAACTTTTCTAAAAGAAAATGCCCAGGAGAACATACATTACCCAGAGAGAGAAGAAAATGCCAGGTCTCAAGCCTGTGAAGGACGGGCTAACTTTATCACCATGTGCCAATGCGAGTGGTGACCTCAAGATAAAGCCTCTCTTGGTTTATCGCTCTGAGACCCCGAGAGTGTTCAGAAAACAAAAAGTCATGAAGAGTAGGCTAGGGGGTCACATGGAGCTCTAATGTAAAAGCCTGGGTAATAAGAGTAGGTTTTTCTGAGTGGTTCAGGGAGGCTTTCTATCCTACTATTAAGAACTATCTAGAGGACAGAGGTTTACCACTTGTCTTGATTGCTTTGCTCTAGTTGCTGGGACAAAATACCCAACAATCAAAATGAAGTAAGGAAAGGTTTATTTAGCTCACAGTCTGTGGAGATTTCAGTCCATACATGGCGGGCTCCAAGGCAGAGTGGCACATAGCAGAGGGCAAGAGTTCATCGTGGCAGTAAACAGCAAAAGCAACCAGAGCAAAAAGGAAGCAGCAGCAGCGGTGAACAAGCCTCTCCTTCCCTCCTTTATGTTGTATGTAGGCTGCCCACCATAGGACGGGTGCAGCAGTCACACCCCCAAGCCCCACATTGTATCATGAGTCAATTGTAAACTTTAGAAGCCCACCCTATGACTGCAGGAGGCTTTGCGGGGGACATCTAGACACAAACCATGACACCTCTCGAGGCTTTCTTCATCATGAACAAAGCTCTTGCTCACCCAAGAGATTTAGAAGAAGAAATTGACTGAAGAATTTTTAGGGATCTCTTTCAAATTCCTCCCACCTAATACAACTCTTCTACTGTAGCCTACGGACCAGTTGGTATAGCTAACTTTAAGAAATTGCACACCAAGCAGCTGCTCCTGGAGTGCTTCCAGATGGTCTCAGACACAGATTTAACCTTGGAAGAGTTCTGGAAGGAACACTACACACCCTTTCCTATGTGAGATTAATTGAGAAATCCTGAACCAATGTTTTTCTCAGGTGAGATCTGCCTGGAAGAAAGTGTGACCTAAAATTATAGAGGAGAGAGACTTTGCAGGCTGTGCAGAGGACCAGAACATGGGGTTGATGACGCCGTCACTATAGCGGAGCTCATAGGCTTGTGGGTAGACAGTGGTGATGCTGATGTACTGGTGGAGGAGCACTCAGAGGAACTGTCTACAAAGGAACTTCAGCAACTTCTGGCTGAGCTCAGAGCATGGCAGCTGAGCTTTCTGAGGAGAAGGGGAAGTATCAACAATCAGTGAAGCAAAGTTTTTCTTCTGAAATAAAGGAAATTCTGAAAAAATGGACAGAGTTACAAACATTTCTAGACAAAACCCACTCAGAGAAGAAGCCAGCCTTTGCATTCACTTGTTCAATGACAGTGGCATGGCATGCTACAGAACAGTGTTAAAGAAAACACAGAAATAGACAGCCTCAGACCACTTTTTAGTTACGTAAAGGTTGAGACGTAGTGAGCCAGAAGCAGGTCCTCGTGGGCTACAGAGTCTCTCAAGGACAAAGAGGACACCAGAGAGCCAGATTCCTGATGTTCTTATGGAAGGAGACTCTCCTCCCAAACGATAACCACCTTCCACTTCATCCTCCTTCCTGAGAGCCAAAGACGTCAGCTGCCATGGTAAGTGCAGTATGAAATTGTTGTTTCTGGTAAACTAGGCACATTTAATAAATTTTTGGTGAATACACTAGGAAAATTATTGATATTTCTGATAAATTATGCACATTATACCACACTTTTTATTATGAAAAGGTTAGTTAAGGGGGACATTGGGGGTTTGGAATGTATTATGAGTATTTTCATTATTTCCTATGGGAAAAATAGTCTGGATTTACAAGAAAGTGGAGTAACAACCAGTCCTCCTGAATGAAAGTTAAGTCAGGGGTCCCCTGTACATGACATCACATTTGGAAGTACTTTCTGTTCCTTCCCATGTCTCACACTAAATATTAAACAATGTACCCACGAAGCAATTTTGATATAATTAATATATTTTATCTGATTCATCATGGACATTCTTCAGCAGAGTCACCTTTTGTTTTGTTGGCTTTAAAGCACTGGTAATGTACTTTGACTCATGTAAGGCACCGATAGTTACACCAACATTGTTTTGGTGCCATAAGGACAATATCAGCACATTGAAAAAAAAATAATGTCTTGCAATTTTTGTGACAATTGCTCTGATATTGTAGTCCTATAAAATTTCTTTCAGAGGTTCTGGAATCTGCAGAATATATTTTGAAGATCACTAATTTTATGTTACTTACTTTTATAACAGACACATAAAAATATTCACTTTGACCAGTTTTTAAGTTTGCATTGCTTCAAGATAAGAAGAAGTAAAATAGAACCTATTTATGGCAAGGAAAGCCCTTTGTTTGTATGTTAGTCATGCAATTTAGCTCTGTCGTTTCAGATGTATGTATTTCTATACCAAAATATTATTCTATACCAAGCTCTTTTCCCTAATCTCTGAGCAAATTTTAAAAGAATGTAAGAACCAAATGTGTGTAGACACAAATTTATTCCCACATACACAATGCCAGGCATATAGAAACTGCCTGGTAAATAGCATTTTCTTTTATTTTTGCTATAAAAAACAAGGCATATGATTGATGATATTATATATATTTTGATGACTTTACCCTACATTAAGTAAGACCAATTATACAAGAATTGTAGTATGTTTCAGTAAAAGAGACAGTTTTCTCATCTGGGTCATGACAGGTGATTCATTCTAACGATAACAGCACTAGAGAATTGATGCAGATAGGATTGTATCCTTCAACTGTTTGAAAATAAAGTGTACTGTCACATTTTTATCTTTGATCATCATTTTGCGCTTTCCCATTTCAATTATTGACATTTTTATGAGAATCACTATGACCTGTGTCAGGGAAATGTGCCACAGAACTTGGTAGAGCTAATTAGCAAGTCTGTGCCACCAGAAATAAAGTAATGAAAGGAATGGGCACTTGTTTCTAATTTTAGGAAAGTGCTCTTCACATATAAAAGTGACTTAACTGTCACATGGATTCAAGGAAAATTGAATTTTTATCATTCTCCTACATAAGAAACTAAAGTGTGAAAATGAGAAAAGTACAAATATATCAAGATTTAGCTTCCATTCTGTTTAGATCTATTTCAGTTGCTATTATATTAAATGACGAATTTAGAAAAAGATAACGGTTCTTTAAGCCATTAAATTTGGAGTAAAATAAGCTGGAATCCTATTCTCACTTCTTTTTAATCCATATTTATAATTCTAGATAGTTCCTTAAGTCTCCTGAACCCTCACTTCTTCAATCTGCTGTTCTGTAAAAGGATTAAAAATAACTATTACATGGTGACTCAGAAGAATTGAATGAGATAAACTATTTAAGGTGTGTAATACTCCCATAGAGAATGAGTGTTGACTTATCAGCAAAGTTAAACTTTTCTGCAGTGTAACTAACATGTTCCTGGTTGTTTGTCACCACATGGAATTGACTGTGGAATATGAATTTTTTCATACCGTTTCAAAAGGACTAGTTAATTTAGTCAGTTCACCAAACATACATCAACTAAGGATCTCTACAAAGTACTACTTAATAAAGTAAGTTACTTTTTCTTTATGGGCTTATGAAAATATAGAACTGAGGTGATATTAAGGTTTGTCACTTTTAAAATTTTAGTAAGATAGTGACCATAAATTTGAACATTGCTAAGTGGTCTGAGAATGGGGTTCTTGGGATTATAGGAAGAAAGCATGGAGAAGACTGATGCAAAACTGAGGTGAAAAAGTGAGGGGAGACGTCGCATCAAGAAGACGCATCAACAACACGCTGCCACCAAATTCAACATTGCAACCTGCTTCACGGCCACCACGATCAGCTCTAGCACAGGGTCAGACCATACTCTGGATTTCCGTGTATCACACTGTTTTATCACCACACTGTGTGTTATGTTTTACTGATCTATTTATCCTTTACACTTAATTGCTAGAGAACAGCTTCTTCAATCAAAAAGATCATAAATAGTTTGCATCTTGGTACACTATAAGAGGAAGTTCTGGCCCATGATGGCTGCTCAGGAAATGGTTTCTGAAGCAATGTGCTTCTCTTTCTCTCTCTATCTCACTGTCTCAGTCTCTGTTTCTGTCTCTCTCTCACTCTCTCATAAATGTATCATCTCCTCTTATAAAATACATTGGTCCTTTGAGAATCTGCTGCTAAGTACCTCTTCCTGCTACATGTCCTCTTCATCAGCATCAGTATTCCTAAAATGAGCTGTCAGTCTTGGACATCTTCCCTCACTTTTTCTCTTCACTTTTGCGTCTGTCTTCTCCATGTTTTCTTCCTGTAATCCCACCAACACCATTCTCAGGCTCACTGGTGAGCTCTGCTCTCCCAACCCGCTGTGCAATTCTCAGGCTTCCCTCACTTGACCTCTCACTAGTCTCTGTCTACCACTTAGATTCTGACCGACACCCTCTCTCAGTCTTCTCCCTTTGTCCTTCATTGGCTACTTCTTTAAGTTTCTCAGTTTTTCTCTGTCTCTGGAGAAGCTTGAATTCCACTAGACAGACAACTGTGAAACAGTAGAATTGATGCAAGACAATGGCTGTACTGGGACACTGTACAACACAAAGAACTTCGATCTCTTGGGGGAAGTAAGGGATCAATTAGAAGATTTCTACGCACAGCAGGTTTCAAGGACAGTCAAAAGCTTTTAAGATTCCAACATGTTATTGAAGGAGAAGCATTTCAAACAGAGGGGATTTGTTTTGAAGCTCTTTTTCATTGTCATGTTTATCTTTTCGTAAAAGGAAGGAACAGCTGGGGTTGGGGAAAGAAGAAAAGAAGCAAGGGAAATGTAGATATATCACATGTGCGCACACACACACATACACACATACACACACATGATAGCTGGAGTAATTTTACCATTGATTGCTATTGGTTTGTTGAAGGGAACAGATAATACTTAGTTGATTGATCAGTCTTGCATGCCTATGTCTGGTGATCTGAGCAACTACTTTGAAGATAACAAAATGTATTGCAACAATTATTGTTAATTTCCTATAACCTTGTTTTAAAATTATGTATCATTTTTATTTTTTTTTATTGTTTTGTTTTGCCTTTGTATTTATTTCTCTTCTGTCTTCTTTAAAAAAAAAAAAAACAGAAGGGATAGTATGTGATTGAGTATAGAAACTTACAGATGCAGACACCCTCAGAGCATGTGGTTATTTTGTTTTGTTTTGTTTTGTTTTGTTTTGTTTTTCTCCGGTACCGGGAACCGAACTCACAACCTTGCACATGCCAGGCAGGCGCTTTTGCTATTGAGCTAAATCCCCAGCCCCTACATGTGGTTATTTTTGTTCTGTGTGGAAACCTGTCCCTTACCTGGACAGTAAGGTAAGGGAGGGTCAGCGTAATATTAAGTATATAAAAGAAAGGGCAATGGTACAAAGAGTGAGATAGAGAGAATTATAAAGTAGTATGAAAAGCAGTATAGGGGAATTGGGATTCAAAGAACCCTCACAGACTTCCTCCCTTTCCGATATTTCCTCAGTAAAAGAAACCCTGACAAGGCTAATCTAATTACGGTCATTTAGTTATAATAAGAATTTGAAAGACGTTCTATGAGAATTCAGCCATTTTAAGCAATAGTTAGATCACATTAATTTATTTTGGGAAGTGAGGCTGTGCTAATTAGGTTTAACCCTTAGGCCTGCGGCAAGTTGTCAATGCGGATTTTGGTGTGGAAGGCAAGGGACTCCTTACTACACTGGCCCACGGGAAATCTGGTCTGAACTGCTGAGCTGTAAAAAAAGTTACCGAAACTTACCCCAGCCCTTGATGGACCATTAGCGAGACCAGATTTGTGACAAAACAAGTGTACTTCACGCCGTGCTAGCAATCTGAGCCCCAAGTGTTTTCCTGTAAGCCGACAACTTAAAATATATTTAAATCAGAGAGAACGAAGCGATTTAGCAATATCGTCAATAAACTTAATAGTTTTAGAACACACTTCTAACAACTTGGAAACACTGTGTAACTAAGCACTGGACTCACATTGAGATCTATGTTGAAAATATAGGTGGGACATTCTACTAAAACGTTATAACAGGTTCGCTCTCTCTGCACTTTATATTTTATTGTTTTGTTGTGGTTTTTCTCCACAGCGAGAACTGAGTGACAGCCCTTCCTCTGCAACTGCCATTATTATCACTTTTTAATGTAATTCCCCATGAAAGTTGTGTGCACAGTACTGCAGAGTACAAGGCGTGAATACCTTTCCTCAGTGTCCTCTGATGCTATCCCGAGCAGAGATTCTTAACCGTCACCAGCTGTAAACTTGAGTCAAGCCGTTCCTCGATAGTGGCCACCTGCTTGCCCGTGAAGTTAGCAGCCTATGAGACATTTCGGTCTTAGCTGAGGGTCTTTTGTTGTCATTGCTGTTTCCCATACGCCCATAGAATTCCTGAGGATGAGGTGGTTCCAGAGTATTTACACACGTTTTGGTCACCCTGTTAACTTTTTCTTGGTTTCTGTCTGGTTTTAACCACTCTTTTGAATTTACAGTGTTGAAGTTTTGCCCTGAGCTGCACGTACTATCTTTTCTCTTATTTTAAAAAGCTTACTAGAATGCATTACCCTTTTTGAACAATTATAGGGGTTTCTTCCGGATCCAGAAAATTGCCTGCGACCTTAACCAGCTGTTTATCTACTAGCTACATTGAAGTTCTTCTCCTTTAAATGTTTTGATCTTTACTGCATTGCTGTTAATTATGCTCATTCCACACGCTGTGCCATAAAACACCAGAGTTTACTCTTCCTATTAAACAATAAAATTCTACCTGTTCGTGGACCTGCCCTTCCCCACTGCTCCCCAGTCACTGGTCACCACTACTGGGCTCTAAATTTCCATGAGATCAACTTTCTTAGAGTTCATTCATCAGTGACATTATGTAGTGTTTTACTCTGTGCCTGATTTATTCCATTTCACATAATGATCTTTTTCTTTTTAAAAATAAAATCAAAAGTACAAAGCATGAAAATTGGTAAAGTGGAAAAATTGATCAATTTAATATATATGAAATTTAAAAAATTAAAAAGTATATGCTGTAGTAAACATTGTTATAATAATGTAAGGATAAATTGGAAATTTAAAAATATCATTATAAAGCTCAATAAAATGTGAATCCCAGTGTACTCTATGGGCTTTAGCAACAATAACCATAATTTTTTAGTTTAACAATGCTGAAAACTGCAGCAGTCCCATGCAAGATGTCAATGCCTGAGAAACTCTTTAGGCAGCAAAAGATTTATAGTTAACCTCTGTTCTTTCAGCTCAATTTTTCTGTAAATCTAGAAGTGCTATAAAATTAAAGTATAACATTTATATTAAAATTATATTTTATAATTAAAAAGTAGAAAATCAAAATTATTCAATGAAAAATGAAGACTCAAAATACGGAAGGAAAATAATATGATAACATTTTATTGTCATTTTAGGGTGAAACTCTTAGCAAATGGCGATATTTTCCTAAAGTGGTGCGAGCACTTAAAAAATCTGCAACCGACTCCCATCATATTCACTGAGAGCTCTCCCCAGGACTGCGGTGAGACGATGTCCTTCAATCGCACTTCCGCTCATTATTACCGTGGATACCCTCACCACCGCAAGGAGACAAAGGACTGAACTGTTTGAAAAGAAAGGAATAAAAATAATATTGTCAAAGACAGGACCACATAGCTCTTAAATTCGAAGAAATCTATAGAAAATTATGTAATTAAAAAAGTAATTACAAAGGGCTCCTATTTATAGCCAGGATGGAATTACGGTAAATCCTTGATAGAAGAGTCACATCAGCAGCCGTTGAAACAAATAAAAACTGAATGAGCACAAATCAATCAAACTCAAGTGACAACTCATGAAAAACATAATAACTGATGAGCTAAACTTCATTCAAAGAAAATCCTCTGCTCTGTAAAAATGGTCTGTCAGTGCATTCAGACGAATGCAAAACAGGTCATAGAACAGAAGCAAATTTTGGCAAACGGGATCTGCTCACCTGCGAGTTTTCTAGCACAAGCCGTTGAAAGACTAAAAAGAATCTTAAGTTGGAGCCCAGCCTGCCCGTGGAACTTAGCAACTCATTCAGGCCCTGTCTCAAAATAGAAGTAACAGAAACAAACAAAAAAAGAAACAAACCCCCTCATGTAACGCAGCGAAAAGGCTTTGGGTACAATCCACTGTACAGGGAAAAAATAAATAAAAGACTTTTCCCAAGAACAGTAGACTCTTAAAATTCAACATTAAGAAAAAAACTTGACCTAAAGAAATAGATAAAATCCCTGACTTCACAAAAGATAGATTGAAAAGCAAATGAAATCTTGGTAAACATCGCTAGGGAGCTACAACCGTAAGCAGGAATGCGGAGCCCCTGCACAGCTGTTAGAATCGCCACCTCCAGAGTGCCGTCCATAGCAAGCGCTGGCAAGGGTCTGGGTGGGTGGCAACCCTCGTCCCTTGCTGTTCAGCAGTTTCTTGAACACATACTACATGATCCAGCAACTGTGCTCACAGGCACTGATCCTTGTGTCCACGTACAAACCTGGACTGAGGTACATCCACACAATGGCATATTATTTAGTGCTAAAATAAAGAAGCTATTAAACAAAGATATGAAAGAAACAACTGAATGTCACTAAGTTTTAAAAAGCCAATCTGAAAAAGCTACACATTCTGCCCAGATATACAAAATTCTGTGAAAGGAAAACTATGGAGACAGTAAAAAGGCCAGTCGTGGTTTTTTATTGGGGGGGGGGGCTATTATTTCTGTTTTGTTTTGTTTTCCGTAGTTAAACTTGGGAGAGGGATGAGTAGGCAGAGAACAGAGGAAGTTTAGGGCAAAGAATCTCTTCTGTTCCATAGCAACTTGGATACGTATCATTCATGACTCATTAGTCAACGTCCACAGAATATGCAACACCAGCGTGAAGCTTCTTGTAAGCTGTGGGCTGTGGGAAGTCAGTGCCGGTGGCGATCGCTGCCCGGAACACATGCCTCCCTCGTACGCTGGGTGTGGGTGGCGAAGGAGGCTGTGGGGTGGAGCGTGAGGTACAGGAGAACTTTCTGTATTTCTTGTTCAAATTACCAATGAACCTAAGACTGCTCTAAAAATAATCAGTTTAAAAATACACAAATAACAAGGAAACAGGAAACAGTTCTCTAAACACTATGCTTTAAGCAATAAAGAAGACCGATTTCTTAGGAAGAACAACGTGACCTCATTTTACGACTGTCCCAGTTTATTACTTTGAGAGAATCTTCAGGCCAGTGGGCGGGAGGAAAGCGAAGCATGAAGGACTCCCTGAATGAAGGACAGCCAAGAGAAGGGAGACCTTGGAGGTGGACCTTTGCAGGACGGAGTTAGAAGCAAGCTGCAAGGAAGACTTTGCTTGACTATCTAGGATACCGTGATGATCACAGACAGTCAACAAAGGCGAGGCAAAGAATCTCACCAACACATACAAAATAACGGTACTTACCTCTCACACACTGCTGGGAACAGTGTCTTTTCCCAACTACCAGGGTGGAAAACCTTAGGACCCACAGCTCTTTGGATAAAGGTTCCCAGTACACAAAAAGCAGGCAATAATTGTGAACGGTTTGAGACTGCCTCCAACTCTTCCTAGCAGGAGTTGAAGGGATTATATTTCCAAGTAACATTTCTGAGAAAACAATTCAAATATATTTTACATGGATGGAAATTTCCTAGCACCAAACAAAGTAAATTCCTAATAATTAAATCCTAAGTAGCCTGTGGAACCCATCAGCAAAGCCCCAGTGTGCTCCGTATCTAGTATTAAGGATTGTGTAATAAATGGGCGTTCCATGCCTGTGGGACCGAAGAGCCAGAGCTGGCACACAGACAGCGCCCACAGAGAACTGCCAGGAAGCCCTCAGCTCATCGGGTCAGTGGGTGAAAGACCCAGCCACTGATGTCAGAACCAGGCTTCCTGTGTTTTGAAGCGTCTGGCATCTAAATGAGCACATTGAAAGGAGTGCAGTTTGTGTATCAGCGGATAGAAGGTAGTCACATGCAACAAGTACTTTTGAAATTTTTATAATGATGCAAGGCAAAGAATTTCTCTAGTGGATTAGAGCATTATTCAGACAAAGTTTTTCTTCTAAATCCTGCTATGCATTAGTCCAATTGAAAAGTTCAGGAAATGCTCCAATCAAGAAGGAAAATGTACTTGTTATCCTAGAGCTAACTGTCTATGGGATAAGACTGATATTAGCATGGAATAAGAAATACTTACTTTAAAGTTATTCAAATATGAATTAATTTTAAAATCAGCACAGCAAACTAAGAGAGTCATCAGGTGAGGCCCAGAGATCAGCCAGATCTGTCCTATATTTATACACAAACTCCCACTGTTCCGGTGGACAGCTCTCCTGAGAAAATTACCTCAGTCAACTTCCATTTACTTGTAATATGGCACAGACAACAGATTCAATAACAGTTATATAAACCAAAAGGAGGTTAGAGGTTTTTAAAATAATGACATAAATTAACCTTAGCAGCTGTCTTTACTTGGTATCTAACAACAAAGAAAGTAACATAAAAATAGATCTATTTTACATAGAATTCTACTTTTTATATGATGAACCACCTGCTTGAAAAGAAACAGTTGCTCAGTTAAGTTTTATTTCCACCAAGGGTATAAATAACTGCTTGTTAATTTTCTTTGTAGGAACTAGAAGCATGCCTAAGTAGAATGGCATCATCAAGTCCTATTAAAATGTTAATGAAATAAAATCTATGCTGCTTTAGTTACGTTGTTTTTAGAGCATGTTATCTAAAAGTGTATTTAAAGAAAAGTAAACGCAGTGTGACTGAACCTTTTCATATAGCTACTAAATTTAGAAAAAAAAAAAACCCAAAATGCAAAGAGGTTTTTGTCCTTCTTTTAATTTTTTGAAAGGACCAGGTTAATACATCATATTCAACTTTTACCTCGTAGAAAGTATACTTTGTGAATATTTCAAGGAGTGCCTTCTCCTTAGCTTTGACTTAATTCTTGTTGTGTCATTTTGTGGTGTGACTAGGCGTGGAATTCTGGACTAGCACTAAGCTTTTCTTTTTGACACCCAGCTACGAAGCCGTAAATCATATAACGCCTCTGTTATCCTTTTGTTGATTTTCTGCTAAAGGTGTCAAAGAGTTTAAAATCTCTGTTATTTCTTCCAGTAGTGAAAACCTAATCTAAGCCTCCCACACCTTTGGTGGAACAAAGAAATCTAGAGACCTTCTAATGGGCCAACAATTCAAGGTGAGTGAGATGGCCTTAGCAAAGGGCATCTCAATTATGTATAATGTAGATAGTAAAAAATTTCTTTGGGAACTCTAAATTCAAGTCACAAAAATTAGTGTAATTTCATTTAAATTCCAGTTGTGAAGACTTGCCAAGGAAAATAAATCTTGGAAGTAAAAGTATTTCTACAGGTGAAAAATAATTTTAATAAACTCCTAGAATATTTTTCCTATGAAAATACTTAAATTTATTTAGAAAATTAAATTAAAAATTAAACAACTAAAAAAAATCCCATTCTGAAAAATAGCTACACCATCATATGGATTCACTCCTCAAAAATGGATAGACTGGAAGCTGATAGAGAACATGTAAATGTTAAAAAAATGGTCAAGAGACTCAGGGATTCTGAGGATATGCAAATCAGGATGAATATATTCATCAACTTTTACTGTAGTATAAAATCATTTTCCTCAACTATGTTTTTAAACTGTTTGAGAAATACAAATTTGTGTTTAAAGTGCAAAGATGTGCTTCTCAATCTGTGCAGTTGTGCATGTCTGTGTGTACATTAGCTTGTGTGTATGACTCATGAAGAAAAGTTTCAGCTAGAACAACACTCATCTTTTATAAAGATACAAAAACAACTTTGCTGAACAACAGAATAACTCTCTAACTGAGAATTCTCAATAGAATAACTCCCTAACTTGCACTAGGTGAGCACATTGAAAGGAGTACAGTTTGTGTATCAGTGGATATAAGGTAGTCACATTCAACAAGTACTTTTGAAATTTTTATAATGATGCAAGGCAAAGAATTTCTCTAGTAGATCAGTGCATTAGACACTGTTTTTCTTTTAAATCCTGCTATGCATTAGTCCAATTGAAAAATTCAGGAAATGCTCCAATCAATAAGGAAAATGTACTTGTTATCCTAGAGCTAACAGTCTATGGGATAAGACTGATATTACACTAAACTACACTAAAAACTGTAGGTCTTCTTTGATTTAGGTTATGCAATCTGAACAGCAAACCTCGCAGATCCAAAGTGCAAGTGTCCAGACTCCCTTTATCCTGAGAATTACCATAGCCAGCTCTGGCCCTTTACAGCTGACACACTCTCACACACTGCCCAGCCACGGCTCTCTGCTGCTCAGGGTGGCTTTTCCCTTGAGCAGATCCACAATGGAAAGTCTTCCCAAGCTTTAAACCGTGCTTCACTGAAGGCAAAGATTATGTAATTCAAAAAGAACTGCATCATGGTTTGTTTCGCGTCTCTAGTGAGAACACAGTATAACACTTCTAAAAATGTACCACAGAGCAAAAGAAATTTGGATACTTGCATTCCAAGAATCATTATGCTGTTGAAAAGTTTTAGATCCCTTCTGTGTTGTCCATTGAAAAGTTTTATTCTCCTGATGGCTGGGCTACAAAATGCCATCAGTGGCACCCCAATTTTGGTTTTTAAAGAACAGTTTGATCCATCATGTTAGAGAAATAAAGAACTGATATTGAAGTAGCCACATGAGAGAGGATGAAAGTTCACTGCAAATACTGATGACACCCACTCCAGAGTGTGTTTCAGCTACAATCAGAATATATACATATAGCCTATGGAACTTGCAGTTTAATTTACACAGAGTCATTACCAATTCTACACTGGTATTGGAGAACTTTTATTTGAGAAATAGCTAGTGGCACCGTGCTAGGGTATAAGTAAGTAAAGATAGAAAGCAAAAATGTTAAATAGGTTATCCATCATTATTACACAGAAAAAGGAAGTTAAATCTTTACAGACAAATACACTAGGACTTATAGAACGAAGGACTCCTAATTGTGCCTAACAGTATGAGAACATAAATCAGCAAGAAGAAAACGGTCAGTAGTGCGATATACATAGCATTTTATGTTTCATTATCTCAAAGGCTGGCAGATTATAGATTCTATGTTCATTTTGGTTGCTTGTTTAATTAAAATACTGCAAAGTCCCATGGGATGATAGAGGCTGCATCTGAGCAAACAGAAAAGAGCAGTAAGTTTTCATAATATCAAAGTTCCGAACTGAGTGATGACTCAAAGTGTTATTCGTTAACTGACAAAGTTGACATGAAACCAACTGAAGCAGTAACAAACACAGCGCTGATTCACCTTCCTAACAAATACGGGGCAGTGAATATAGCAGTTAAACATTTTTAGTCTGGGAAACCTGAGTGGATTATAAAGGTTGGTTAATACGGCAGGGCTTCCCTAGGGTCTGCAGAGGAAAGCAGACTGTGGTAGATTGAGAACTGGTGGGCAGTTTATTACCCCCAGCTGAACTGAGTAAGCTGGTGCTGGTGTGGGAGGCCCACCTGGGGACTGTTGCCAGCAGCATAAGAAGCAGAATTGGAGAAGGAGAAGAACATGCTTTTTGGAACTAAAGAGGCTGTCAGGAGCTGTCGTTCTCTCTGAGGAGCTCATCATGTTGGCTTTTCTGATGAACTCGGCTATTCTCATCTTCCAAGGAGCTTGGGACCTTGTTGACACTGAGAATGGCTTTGGTTCACTTTGGGGGAGCTCTGGTCCTCACTCTGAGCTTCACTTCCTGACTCCAGAGGGGAAGATGGTGCACTGCTGGTCTCCTGGAGAAGCTTGCTGTGTTGGCTTCGCTGATGGGAACTAAGCTGTCCTGATCATCAGAGGAGACTGGTACCTGACTGTTGCTGAGGATGGCTGTGGTACCTTCCCGGGTAGCTCTGGTTTTTCTGAATGTCCCTTCCTGGCTGCAGTGCAGATCCCTCAGCCTGCTAGCACAAATCCTTCATCCCCCTGGCACAGACTTCCTAGATTCAACCACTGACCTTTGGGCCTGCACAGCGCAGTTCCGTAAAACACGCCCATATGGGATATTGTTATGGGCTCTGAGCTTCCAATTGGATTTGTGGGAATCATTGTTATGAGCTCTAGGCCTTCAGCTGGACTCATACAGGACATTTCTATGGAATCCAGGCCCTCAGCTGGATTCTTTGGTCTTAGTGTGTGGACAGATTTCCCGCACACTCTTGTATATCATTCTTGGATGACTGTTATAAATAACTGTATAAATTATGTGTCCTGTATTATATTGTTTCCCCTTGCAAAAATAAGCCCTGAACCAACACACAGATACTGCCTAACACTCTTTCTGGAAGCACTCCCTGCCTCCATGTCTCTCCCTATTCCTACTGCCTCCAAAACCATTCACAATTCACTCCAGCTTTTTATAACATAGTCTCCTCACGTGTGAAGTCGAACTAATCATACTGTCCAACATTTGAGTGTATTATCAGATAAGCAGTGTATTTATAGTACTTACAATGGTAACTGGTCGGTGGTAAAAACTTAATAAATGTTAACTGTTAATTTGGATTTCTAAAATGACTGTACCATCCATCAATCATCCTATTTCACACACGTATTCAACTTGCAATATTTACAAATTAACATATCTTAATTGAAATATAGTTGCCAATTAAGAAACTTACAAGACAAGTTCTTGCTATGTATTACAGGCTTGCCTTCAATTCACTATGTAGCCCAGACTGGCCTTGAACTCACAGCAATACTCCTGCCTCAGCCTTCCCAGTGCTGATTTTCACTATGTCTAGTGAATTGCAAATTTTTTAAAACTCTGAATTTGTCAGATATTTCATTTACTCTAGGTTTTCTGCTTTTAATAATTCTCCAACATACATATTTTGAATTTCTATTTTTAAGATTAGAAAAGACATTTACTGCAAATATTGCCTGCTCCAAGTTCCTACCGCTTTATGTCTGGCTAAATAAAAGTTAACAAATGAAAATCTGAGTTGAGGCATTGAAGCTGTAACTAGTTCTATCACTTCAGAAAAATCTCTGAAATCCATCAGATTCAGATTATATTCCAGAGTAAAAACACAGAAGTAAGTGCAGAGGGAGTGTACTTCAACACAATAAAGTTGGCATAGGGCAAACCCAAAATTAACGTACTTTACATGAAAAGTTGAAAGCGTTTCCTATAACAGTAGCAACAAGCTCACAGTCGGGGCTATTCTTAAATGATTTAAGTGAATGCTCCAAGAAACTTGTGAATAAGATTTCTGAAATAAACAGAATTATTTAACCAAGGAGATAAAATATTTGATACTGAAATATATGAAACATTAATGAAGATATTCGAGCAAACACAAATCAGTGGAAGGATATCCTGTCTTCACCCATGAAAGAACTGTGTTAATTTTGCTAAAATGTTGATCCAAACCAATGATTTGCATATTCAATTGCAATCCCTGTCAAAATTTTAAAGGCATTTTCCTCAGAAGTGTAAGAAAACAATCAGGAATTTATATTGAAGAAGAAAATACCCTGATTAGGTAAAGCATTTCTTGAACAAAAAGGACCAATTCGACCATGCACACATTAAATTTTAAAATATACCAAAAAGTTATTGTCATCAAAGCATTATAATACTGGCATAAAACAGACATATTCACAAATAGACTATGGAAAGACCCCAGCAAAAAGTTGACAACTGTATGCTCAGTTGTTTTTTTGATAAGCTAAAAGCACACAATGGAAAAAACACAAGAATCTCTTCAATAAAAACTTTTGCAGAACAGAGATTTAAATTTAACTTAAAACGAACTTTAAAACTACTAAAAGAAACACCGGGGGAAAATTTTGCTTTTGTTTAACAACTTTTATTGGATGCACACCAAAAAGGACAGGCAACAAAGTCAAAGTAAACAAATGATAAAGAAGCCAAAGAAAGAATCAACAGAATGAACAAATAAGCTGAAGAATGGCTGAAAATATTTAAATGGTGTGCATCTGACAAGGGCCTAAAATTCAAAAGAAAAGCAAACAAATAAATAGAAAACAATTGGACTTTGAAATAGACAAAGAAACTGAATAGATTATTTCTCAAAAGAAGACCTTTTATGTAACTAGCAAATACATGAAAACATGTTCAAGATCACTAATGTTCAGAAGATCTGTTTACCGACAATGTAAAAAAAAAAAAACAAAAACTAATAAAGTTCAAAAATACACAAATCAGTGGAAGGATATCCTGTGCTTATGGACCAGAAGAATTAATTCAAGCTACATGAAAATTAAAAACACGATGAAATATCACTTCACAACTATTAGATTAGCTATTTGTATAGGTCAGTGTTTACTAGAGCGACAGATATAGCACAAGATATAAAAATGTATATAAATTTACAAGGCTGGCTTACCATAGCCACCCACAGAGTCACAAGCAGGTGAGCAGAGGGTGTCTGCACACTGGAGCCGGAGGACTCAGTTGCAGGACCCTGGAGCTCACTGCAGTGTCCCTTGAGAGTCTGTATCAGGAGGCCAATGGGTCTGAGATGAAGGGCGTGAGTATGTGCAGAAGGGTAAAGGATCTGCCCCAGAAGCTGAAGAGCCTGTGCCGGAAGCCAGAGGACATAGAAGGTGAAGGCAAAGACTGGAGCTTCTCCGAAGATCAGAAGCAAATCTGTCCTTCTTTATTTCCCCTTTACACTGTCCAGGTGACAAGTGGCCCTCAGGTGAGTCTTCCACACCCTACAGTGTGGAATTGCTGAGCTGATTTGAACTTCTCTTACTCAATTTGACACGATGATCCAGCATAACATTGTTAGCGTAAAAGATGCGATGTAGAGAAGAAGGAGCCATTGCATGTTGTTAGAAGGAATGTAAATGTCTTCAGCACTTGTGGGAAATTCCACAGAAGTTTCTGAAAAAACTAATAGAACTATGATCCAGTTTTGACCATCTATTTTGTTATGTTAACTTGTTCTGCCTAAGAAACACCTCACAGCTTAGTATAACGCAATTCTAGGTGTGTCTGCAGATGAAGTGCATGCAGGCTAGCACACCTAAGGAAGATTTCCCTGGATGTGGGTGGCACTAATCAAGAGGCTTGTACCCTGGATGGGATAAAGAAGGAAAGAAGGCCACTTCCTCACTTTGGAAGAACTCCAGGTGTTGCAGTCAGCTCTGGATGCTGGTCTTCATTTTCCTCAGCCCTCCAACACACCCCTGACTGGCCGTGCTCCACCCAGCTTCCAGGCTTCCAACCGCGGACTGACCTTGCATCCTTGCTCTTTCTTGTTCTGTGGCTTCTATCTTTTTGGCTAAGAAGGTTCTGGTTCCTCCTGGTCTCTAATGCAAGCCAGCCACTGCATATTCTACCACCTCTGATCCCACAAATGGCCATTGTGAATTCTCCCACCTCAAATCCTGTAAGCCTTCCTGTCCTGTGTGTATTATGCATATATACTCTATACATTCTGTTTATCAGAGAACCCTAACATATTGGCATTCCCACTTGTGGGTGTATATGCAAAGGAACTGAAATGAATATGTGAAAGGGGTATTTTCATTTCCATTGCATATTATTCACAAATATCCCAGATATGAAATAAAGCTAAATGTTCACCAGCAGATAAACCAGTACAGAAAATGGGGTATATATAAACAAAGAAACACCATACAGCACAAGAAAGAAGGAGATCCTGGCATTTGTAACAACACAGGTGAACCTAGAGGACATTGTACTAGAGAAAATAAACTAGGTTTTCAAAGCAAATATCTTGGGCCAGGGATAGAGCTCAGTGGCATAAGCGCCTGCCTGGCAAGCACGAGGTCCTGAGTTTGATTCCCAGTACCAAAAAACACACAAAAAAAACAAGAAAACAAAAACCAAATATTTTATCATGTCACTAAATGTGGAATCCAAAAAGCTGAACTCCTAAAAGCAGTGGTTATCAGAGCTGTTTATGGAGGAGGAGGAGCTGTGAATCAAAACATACAATGTTTCAATTATGTCAGGGTATTATATCCAAGAGATGCTTTGTTCTATGTTGACTATAGATAAAACTAGGTATTAGTATTCTTATGAAATTAGATTTAATGTTAGCACATGTCTTTCTCAAATACAACTAAATGTAATGTACATGAAGTAGTCCTTAATATTAGTTTGATTTAGCAATTCCACAGTAGTACATATTTTAGAGCAATATGTTACATAGGCTAAATACATATAATTGTCAAAAATGTGTTTCTAGTACAAGATAACATAATTTATGCACTACTTATATAGAATTCACTGCATTGTGACACACACTATTGCATTGCATGGTGTGTTACGATAGAATAACATGGCATAGTTTTGTAAATCTATCCAAAAGATGATTCAAAGTATGAACATGCTTTGCCAGCTAAAACATTGCAACTTAAATATTATACCAAGTTAAATAGGAATGTAAACTTGACTTCACTCATACACAGACACACAGAGAGACACACATACACACATACGTACATGTACACACATTGCTTCTTTTTGGAAAAAAGTCATGATTAACAAATGAGTTTGTGTATGACTAATTTTTTTTCACACTTACCATGTCCCTGACTCTGTAGTAATCATTTAAAAAAACTAAGTCATTCCAGCTTTATGAAGACCCTATGAGAAAGATACTGTTATTTCCCCTAATTTAAAGGGAGAGAAAAGAGACACAGAAAGGTCAAGTAATTTGCTCAGTATCTCATGGCAGGAAAGATTCAGAGTGAGGCAATCTCACTCCAAACTTTCATTGTTGACAACTCTGCTAGCAAAGTTTTCAAAGACAGCTCTTTCCGAGCAGAAGTAATGATGTTTCGCCACACTTGGAGCACAGTTCAGCTCTGCACGTTCTACTGTGTCCCGCGTATATTTTCCTAAATACGAACTGGGCAGGAAATCCATGCCATCAGAGGTTGGTCTCATCATTGCCTTGAAATTTCACTTTTCAGTGAAGCTCATTAACTGAACTTAAGAAGCTTAAATAAGAACCCTAGTTACTTTATAAAAATTGTTAGAGTTAATAATCAAAGATCATTTAAGTGATTATTTTATAAGCCATCACTTGTAAACTTACTATGTGTGTACCAAAGGAGTTATGCTACATGCCCATTATTCAAACTGCCTATTTCTTTTTTTTATTTATTTTATTTTATTTTATTTTATTTTTTTCAAACTGCCTATTTCTGATTAACAGTTACTTGACCTAACAGAAACAGTGTTTCCAAAGGGAAATTTTCCACTTACACTCCTTAAAACAAGAAAATATATCAAAAAGCGGATTAGAGCACATTTATACGATTTCTACAGACCTTCCCACCCAAATTTTTAATGTGAAATTCTCCTCTCCTAAAAGAAAGAAAAGTACAACCTTGTGGGTACTCTGAAAACATGAACATTAATTTTTGTTTAAAATTCTGCCATTCTGAGATTGGTTCAGTGCAAGACGCCTCGTTTACTCCGTAAATTGTTGTTACGAAGAATTAGGGCCTTCACTAGTTAGACTCCACAGAAACTGATTCTCACACCGTTCCCTCTTTTACTTTCCATTCTTGTTCAATTATTAGCACTTTTTCACATTTCAGAGTGCTCCATAAACCATCTGCTCTCTCCTTACCAAAATATGGAAATATACTTTCCTTTTAGCTTTTGCATGTAATTTGCTTCTTTTAATTTAAATCTCCAAGACCCAGTATGATCTGCCAAATGTTCAGGGATTCTCTGGGGTTGGGTGGCATTTAACAATTCTAGCTACATTTTTGAAACCTCTCTCTACTCAATTAAAAACATTGCAAACAGTCTAAGCCATTGTATTTTGCCAATCTTCCCTTAACAGGCAAAGAAAGGGTAATATCTGTAGTAAACTTCATTATGAAACACAAATAAATTCAACAGAGTAAAAACAAAAATATTCAACAGAGTAAGACAACTAAAATGAGGCCTACAAATTGGTGTGAAGGTAATCTAATCTTATCATATTGATTTGATAAACCGGTAACTAATCAATTGGAGACTGAAAAAATTACCTATCTTTTTTGCTCCCTGTTTGTGCCTTTATGATTACGCAGGAAAACAAAAGCTTTCTTCACTCAGGCAAACAAAGGATAGCAACAACTGAATGAGCACAATTTAATTAATTTCAGAAACATGAGTTGCATAGAATCTAAAACCACTCAAAGTACACACACCTAGAATTTAATTGCCTGAGTAAGTTGGTTATTGGCCTATTCAGAAATGTTCCACACGTTGCTTGCAATATTTATACTGGCTCCAAAATAATGTTCTTGAAAAGAGAAAATACCCGAATATTTAGAGGTTTGAATTTTCAGGATATTGGGAGATTCCAGCAATCCTGTGAATCCTCTCTGCTTTTGTAAAATGAAAATTTGAAATCTTATTTTAGCTCTGATCATTGAGTCACCTCTGTGGACCCACGAATTTAATGAAGGATTTCTGAGATCTCTGGTAAGATATCTGTTTTCAAGCTGCTCTGCGTTCAGAGTCCAATTTACAGTAATAAAATTCCTACATCTGCCAGCTCGCTCCATCAGTCAGTAAGCTGATTTGGTACTCAGTGGAAGGATTTGCGATGGTGTAGCTGTTTCACGAGGCTAAACATTTAGACCAAATTGATTTCAAATCTCATTTCCAGGGAACAATAGCTATGAGTTAAGCATTATTTTAAAAAATTTTAAAATATGTTTAACGAATCAAAACAAGCATTTTTAGAATAAATTTCTTGTTGCTGCTGGGAGAAAAAAATCATTTCATCACCAGAGTTGCTTTCTATAGCTTCCCCCCTCAGACTGACGCTCCAGAGAGAATTCATGTCTCATTGAATGCACATGAGAGACAGGCACTCTTAAACTTGATTGTGAGTTTATCCCATAATAATGGGCAAGTGATCACGCAATTTCTAACTAATTTGAGTGTGTATTCTTATGTTTGCTTTATTCAATAGTATTTAAATTGTCAGAGGGATTCATAAACGTAATTGTGCTTCCACTTTGTGACATTTCTATCACTGGTAAAAAGATAAAAAGAATTAACATTTATGATGAAGAAAACATCTTCAGTTATCTATATATGCTACTCAAATTCTATTTTAAATTCCTTTCAATAGTTAGATACTTATGGTAATTGAATTTTGCACAAATATTTAAAACCAATTTTATTTTAAGAAAACTAAATGATTTCCAATTAGATAGAATTAGAGGTTATGTAACTTTCTTAAATATTTTGTAATTTGAAAATTTTCAGTAGCCTGCATATGAACTATGTAAATACTATCATAATATATGATGACTTATTAAAGAGGAAATACCCACTGGAAAAAGTTTAGCAAGCAAAATATAGGTATATGTTCCTGACCACACTTTCAATTACTAAAAGTGTTACTAGAATAGAGTCAAATTTTCTCTTTTTGATCAGCAAATCCTTTGAGGTAAAGTTTTGCAAGAAAAAGAAAAGCGGCTTCACACTTTAATCCCAAAGGGAGCAGTAAAATAGCCAGACCAATAATCTAACAGTGTTGATATGCATTTATATTATGCAGCAGAGTTGAGCCAACATATTTTGGGCCAGTAACTGTTTTTGCTCATTACTTTTACAACTGGATTCAGCCAATTTGTTTTGTATAAAAAATCCCAGTGCTGATTTGTTGTAAAGCTGTAACAAAAACTCACAAAAAGAGAAAGATAATGGAATATTTATTACACTTATGTATTCCCATTTATACAAAGCCTTAAGAAAATTTATCTGAAAGAGAAACTCATAACTCAGATTTCTATAGGTAACATTAAGTTTAAAACAGACTGATAATTTGTATCTAAATGAATAGTGTAACTGTAATTCAGGAAGAGAGCATCTCATATCAGTATAATTTTTTTATTTAAAAAAATAAAAGAAGGAAAATATATTAACAAACATATGCATTTACAAAATAGCATAAGAACAATACAAACAAAACAGAGTTACAGACAAAGTTGTAGGAAATTAACCATGGTTGTTGTATTACATATTGATATCTTCAAAGTGGTTTCTCAGGAAAACCAATAGAGACATACAAGATTGATCAAACAAGTAATCATTTACTGTTCCTTTCTGGAGAGCAATAGAAGAGAGTAGTACAACTATGTTCGCTATCCTGTATAATTCTGAAGATTTTACACTATAGGAAACATTTATGCTGGGCTTTGAAATATGAGTATACTTTTAATTATCAAAAGTGATAACAGCCAGACATAGTGGCTCAGGGCTGTAAACTTAGCACTCAGCAGGCTGAAGTATTAGAATGATCAGAAATTTGAGGCCAGCCTGGGCTATAAAGAGTTCAAGTCCAGCCTAAATTACTCAGTGAGATCCTGGGGCGGGAGGCGTGGAGAGAGAGAGAGAGGGAGAGAGAGAGAAGAATTCTATGTAGAGAAAGAAAAATGAGAAGAAATGAATGGGTGGGCTACTTTTTTAAAAAGAGCAGTGTGGACATAACAGATAAACCCTAGGTTTGATAAAATATAGTGACAACCAATGAAAGTAACCAACTAAGTGCAATGCTGGAATTTGCATACATTAGTATGGAGCACAGCCACAAAGCATCCAATAGCACATCCCAGGTAATTAAGAAACCGTGACTGTTTTTCAACAAATGAAATTACAACCCGTCTAAGTTTTCACCTTCCCATTTGCTCATTTAATACATTATAAGGGTTAAGATAAACATTTATGTACCTCAGGAAAGATATAAATACACATTACCATGTCAAAAATCACCCTTATTAATTTAATAACTGGATTATAAGACACGTGTTAGGATTTCAGTCTGATTTCTCACTGTCTTGGAATAAATTATCTGCAAATTTTAAAAGTGTATGTGAATGTAGATATTTAATGTTACGTGACTTTTAACAAGATACAAATTAATAGAAACTTTAAAAAGTTTATGGGATTATAATAAATTTTATGATTAGAATTTAGTAAAAGCACTGAATGTAATAGAAGATTAAAAACAGAATACCATTTGAGATTGTTCATTTGAGATTCACCTTAATCAGGTCAATATTTAAAATGCCTTTAGGCTGACCTTCCTGAATGAAACTGATATGTCTAAAAACTGAAGAAGAAAGGAACATAAAACTAAAGTTAAGCCACTGAGTTCCAGAGAAAGCCCATACAACTGCTGTCAGTGGCATGTGTTGTGACGAGAACATTTATTTCAGCAGAAGAGTTCATGAGCAAGTTTGCTGATGACCATAATCCAGAATGTGTTCCACACGTGTGTATGTCTGTAAAATTGACCTGTTGAAAATTTTCCATTATATAAATTATTAATCTAAAATATATCTTCATCTTTCTCCAAGTCTGACAAATATAATTCAACTGATACTTCTCTTTGTCTTTATTGAAATAATAGTTGTAAATTATACTCTCCTGCTATTGTCAGAAACATCTAGCTTGCTAAGAGAAAAGGTAATAGGGATATAAGATTAACATATTCTTCCATATTTTCTTTGTTTTAAATTTATTTTTCAGCTTTTCTGAGAGCTCACTAATGTATTAAATTTTTCTTTGGGTTAGTGCAGATTAATAAAAGTATTATATTTTAATTAAATGAATATGAATGAGATGTTGAAATAGAGACTAAAAAAAGATCACGTTCATGTTGTGCCTCACACCTGTAACCCTAGCACTCTGCAGTGCTGATTCAGGAGGACTGCGCATTCAAACCCAGTTTGAACAACTCAATGACTTAGCAAGAACCGGTCTCAAAATTAAAAAAGAAAAAGGATGAAGAGAGTCTATGGCTCAGTGTGAAGGTTAAACCTACAGTATTCCAAAAAAAATTTTAAATGATTTTTTAATTAGAAAAATCATTTGTGAATATTCTCAGTACCATCCTTAAGACAGCCATAATTATGATGTACTTCCGTTATTGCTGTAGGTGCCTGTTTAAAATTTCATTTCTTGGGCTAGAGACTCAGTCTGTGGTGCAGAGCCTGCCTGGTAAGTGTGAGCTCCCAAGTTTGATTCCCAACGCCCTCCAAAAAAAAAAGTAAAATAAAATAAAATTTCAAGTTTCTCATGTTATTTTAAGTTATGTTTATTTGGGTAACTATGTACTTTAAATTGTAAATATGTGTGCAAAAATTAAATTCATTTTTCATACATGTAGATATCCAAGAATATACACATAATTTAAAGACGCATTATTTTTGAAATATTATAGTTGTTTTATGTTATATAGTCTATGTTTTATATATATTATGAATATTGATACTGAAACGTAATGTATCACCCCACTAATTCCATTCCAGTATCTACAATAATAGCAATTCATACGTCTATTCCTTTGTTAATGCAAGCACCAGAGAGGCAGTCCTCCTGGAAGCATTTAACACTTGACAGAAATAATATTTAGATCTGATTTCAGGGTCAAAATTTAGCATGTAATTTCAAAAGTTTTGCAAGTTTAAAACCTCAGTCTATGGATGTCTGCTTTCTACAGCTAAAGGCATCATATTTTCCTGATAATCTCACCAAAGATCTTAACATTAACCATTATTTATAGTTTTTCTAAAAATTAATATGCCAGTTGTCTCTATACAGTATTCTGTGACCAATCATCAAAAGATGACCTTGGCTTTCTTCACCATTTTAAAGTGTTCTATCTGCAGCTGCGATAGCGGTGCACACCCGCAACCCCAGCCCTCTTGAAAGGCTGAGGCAGGGGGATTCTATACTTGAGCCCAACCTGGGCAATGTATTGACTTGGCAAGAACCTCCTTCAAAAACAAAAAATAGGGGGTTGGGGATTTAGCTCAGTGGCACAGTGTCTGCCTGGCAAGCATGAGGTCGTGAGTTTGTGAGATTATCTATCTGTCTATCTATCTATCTATCTATCTATGTATATATATGGATCTCATTGTCACAAACACAGATATTCTGTGCAAAGTCTTGTAGTAAATGGAAAGTTAGACAAATTTTTTAAAAAATATTTTATGTGTAAATTTTTTCTGGAAAAATCTCTCATTCTACATATAACTATTGAGTAGTACAAAGATTTCTTTCATGTGGCTAGTGTAACTTCCCCCTATGACCTCAGTAAAATCAATTTTTGTCATTTTATTTTGCTTTTGAATAGTCATTGACTTCTCATGGCTTCCCTCACTTCTGGGCAGTTCAAGTTAGGAAACCCTTTCGATGTGTGTGTGTTCCTCGCTCCTTCAAAACCAGGTCACGTGTCATTTTTGTGTTTGTGAAAATTCATTGTGCAACTATAGTTATGCACGGTGTGTTGTTTATGTGTGTATTTGCTGGAATCCTGCAAATGCCTCTTATGTAGCAGATCAATAAATAGAAAAACATTTTTAAAAACTTTATTGAAGTATAACTGAAATACAGGAAATCGTATACATTTGAAATACAATATGTGATTTCATATTCATACAGAAAGTCACAAGACATCTCTGGGATCAAGATAACAAACAAATATCAACCTCAGATCTTTTCCTGTGATCTTTGGTAATAATTTTCTGGTACCGGCCTGTTTACCCTCCCTCATTCCCAGGCAAAACTTGATCCACTCTCTATTACTGTGCTATACAGAACTTGTAATTTCTAGAATTTTATACAAATAGCACAATGGAATATGTGCTCCTTTTTCGTTATTCTTTCATTTCCTTCACTGAGGATAGTTTCATGAAATTCATGATAGCATTTTCTATACATTATTTTGCACCTGGCAAGATTTCCAACTGAGTGACCAGCAAACACATTCAGAGATACTTGAGGCTCCATTAAAACTAAATGTTTATCAGAGACTTCTGATGTACTGGAGAGTAAGCACTAACGGGACTACATGGTCCTGCAATTTGGAATTCTCTCTCCAATTAAATCAGCGCTGACCTCCTTCTCCGATTGCTTCATCTGTCATGAGGAGGTAATTTCTCATTGTAAGCAGATGTACTTACTGGGCTTTCATCTCACTTCTTATAGTAGCTGAGCTTTCATCTCACTGCTTATAGTAAGGTTTCCTGCAATCTTTAGACTGCTCTCTTCATACCTAATCTCAGAGTCATACATCGCTTAACATATACCCTGTTATATCTGAATGCTGCTGGCTTCCTAAAATTATCGCCCATCTGTTACTGTAATCAAATCCTCAAAACCTATTTTATTTTATTTTGTTTTGTTTTGCATTTCAAGGATCACATATAATATTTCTATGCATGATAATGAAGTATAAAATAAAATATTTTATGGGATTTGGGCTTAAGCAGAAGTAAAAATGTATATATATATATGCACATATACATGATTTTAGCTATGTTTAAATTTAGAGCTACTGACAGTCCAATATTCCAGTGTATTTGAGAAGGTTTAAGTGACTTTTGGATATTTTAGATATAGTGAATGAGCTGGGGTGGCATCAGTATAGATTACATTTTGTCTGTGTATAAACAGAATAGAACTCATAAAACGCAGCTACACTGCACTTGGAATCAGGGCAGTTACTAATAATTGAAGTTATAAGTAATCAGAAGTATAATAGGTTAACTCAAGAGTTTAACTGTTTTCCAACTGCTTTATTTATTTTATCACCAACTAATATAAAATAAAATGACGTTTGTTTTGCCATGATATAAATATAAAATAACATGACATATTTGTTTGCCATTTTTTCTGTTTAGTCTCCATAGTAACATGCAAAAATACAAAGTGAAAACAGAAAAGATGCATTACACATTTAAAAATTTTGCGATAATAGTTCTATAATATGTAGAAGTGGATTAAATGTAGTGTCGTAAGCCCTAAAATATTATTTATTTATTATTTATTTGACATTGCTAGTGCTACTTTAATGCCATGGCAAACTAATTTAGTTACAGGGTAAGGGAAGAGGGAAACAGAATTACCTAACCCTGAATAAATATCTGACATTGCCCATATTTTTGGAGTTATTATTTATTAATACGTGTGTTATGTTGAAAGGCTCACAAAGTTAACATTTAAAATAAAGATGGCAATGCCGACGAACATGATGATATAGATGATATCTACTTCACAAAAACATTTCTGAGCCCTTTTAAAATCTTTTCTTCTTGCAGCTCAGACCTTATGTTCACTGGCCACTGCTTGTACTGATCATCAGATCTGCAAGACGAAGCTCTCCTTGCGGAGTCAAATTGGCAAGAATCACAAAGGTTCTTTTGAAAATATCAGTTTTTCTCTCCATAGTGTCAACTTGAAGGAAGACGCTAGGAAAAAGTTGGCGTCCTCTTTCTTTTCAGTATTTTCCCCTGGAAAAGGCTGAATTTGAAACACATAATCTAGGCAAAGCCTTCTATTCAGGTCACATCAGAATTCAGCTATAAAAGCACTTTTATGCATCAATATACCAACTGCCGTCTGGCTCCCAAATAACTGTATCGCTTTTAACTGACTAATGCAGAACTCATTATTCATATTGACTGAGGCACGTGCCTTCTCAGAAGTCTAGCTTGTAATAGTGTCGTGCCTTCCTCAGACAGTAGACAAAAATACCTAAATCCTGCCCGGCGTCGTGGTGCACGGTTGTAATCCCGTGACTCAGGAGGCTGAGGTAAGAGGATCATTGTGAATTTAAGGCCGGTCCAAACTGCACAGTGAAACCTTGTCTCAGAAAAACAATCAAATGCTGGGTAAAAATCACTAACTCAGAGAAAACTTTGACTGGGTGCTCACTATATTCATCAAACATTTAAACTCTTCTGAAATTTCCCATTTGTTCTTCTTTATATGCTACCCTCTTCTATTTTCTCTCAGACCCACACCCTCACTGAATGTCCTTTCTTCATTTTATTTCCTTTTCTAGATTTTTATTTGATTAGGCTATCAGGAAAAATATAAATCTTAATTATCTTACAAGAGAATGCTAGTTTTAAAGAAAACTGCCTACAGTCTCAGTGATTAAAACATGAAGCTCTTCACTTCACTGAAGCCAAGCACTGTGAAGTATCGTAGCATTCACACGGATTTACTCTGGAAAGTGAACGCCTCTGGATTTCACACACACGGGGAATGTATATCTGCGTGTATATATATATATATATATATATATATATATGTATGTGTAATATTATATAATATATAATATTTTAATTACCTAGTCTACTTCCTTCAATTACCTGTTTTGTGGTTTAATCTTATATTTGTTCACTTAAAGAACACATTTATATAATGTAATATTATATAATATATAATAATTTAATTACCTAGTCTACTTCCTTCAATTACCTGTTTTGTGGTTTAATCTTATATT
>NW_004955412.1:2908698-2909916 GCF_000276665.1 Chinchilla lanigera
TATGTAATATTTATATTTGTACAATATATACTTATCTATGTATATATATTATATATACATATATGAACTCATCTGAATTATGGGATATGTTTAGAGATGTGAACTGTCAAGGAAATATACTCTTTAAACTTTGGAGACCCCAAATTAGCCCTTACTGAGATTCTTATAACTGTAGGTAAACAGTATCAAAAAGAAACAATGGATGTCGAATGCATGCTTGTAAATTCAATGATGACTTTTTAAAGGTAAAATTCAAAAGGTGAGATTAACTTTAATAACATATTTTATTTCACTCAAAATGACAAACACTGTCATTCCAATGTATAATTAAGATTTGAAACTTCAGATATCCTATGTTCTTCCTCTTATAACACACATTTCAGGTTTCAAACCCTGGTGTGTTTGTACACATCATATACCATTAAAACACTAATAGTTAAACTAAAGCATGATTGTATAAAAACAAATAAATTACATTTAAAAGAAAAATATTTTACACTGTTTTGCATTTAAAATTTAAATTAGGGGGCTGGGGATTTAGCTCAGCGGCACAGCGCCTGCCTGGCAAGCACAAGTTTGTGAGTTTGATTCCCGGTACCAGAAAAAACAACAACAAAACAAAAATTTAAATTAAATGTTTGACTTCTGCATGGCATTAACTCACTGCAGGTGCTCAGTGGCTTGGTGCACATGGTGCAGGCGGCTGGCACGTTGGTAAGACCGCTATGACAGGTTTCAGCTGCAACTCTGAGATGACGGCTGATTTCAGAGGAACGTCTGCCTTAGTGTGACACTCTCATAGCTTTCCTGGCCTTCAGAACCATTCAGAAATACCTGCCCTGACACTGTGTATTATACTTGACTGGAGACTGTACATTCGGTTCTGTCCCAGCATTTATCCGATGACCTTACACTTCAGCAAGCAACTGAATTTATCTATTCCTGAAGATGACAAGGAATTTTTATGGAATGGCTTCGACAACTGTCCTTCATTCAGGAGTCTGACAAATAGAATCTAGAGGCGTGCATTTCACAGATGGTGGCCTATAAAGGTAGCGGTTGCTGGTTTTAAGAGATTATCATGCAGTCCAGGAATAACTCTTTCACAAGGAATTTTGTGTGTAGGAAAAGAAAATGTCTGAACTTAATTCAGTGAGAGCCCAATGCTTTCATATCCTCTTCTCGTCTCTCCTCCCCTCTCCTGTCCTCCCTTCTCCT
>NW_004955412.1:2910094-2912084 GCF_000276665.1 Chinchilla lanigera
CTCTTCTTTCTCTTCTCTTTCCTTCTCTTCTCCTCTCCTCTCTTCTCTTCTCTCTTCTCTACCATGACTTCTTTTAAATCAGTCATTACTACCAGTAGAAAGTTCTTCTTTTTTGTTTTAATTACCTTTCTCACTTATTCTGTAACTATTTATTGAATAATCTTCAAAATCTTTATAAGATAGCCAATTTATTCCAAAGGTATAATACTTTCTGATAAATTTATCTTGCTAATCCAGGATTGAGAGAATTGCATAATTTTTCAAGTTTAAATATTATTTGGCTCTTGTAAAATTCTATCAATAGAAGTTAACATTCCCTAGGGTAACTCAAGGGGACTTTTTCCTTTTTCCTTTTGATGTCATTGTCAATAATATTGATTCATTAATCCTCTCAAGAATATTGCCCTTGTGGGCCTTTATGTTACACATCTCCAGTAATCAAATTCTTTAATGTGTTCAGTGAGCACAGTACGTCTCTGACAGAAACCCAAGTCTGTAAGATGCAGGTAGCTACATATAGATTGCACACACATATGTCTGATACCACCACTCTTTTGTTTATACAATAACAAGTTGAAAGAAACGCATAAAAAATCCAGCCAAGTGTACATGAAAAGTGAAATGTTCCAAATCTCCACAAATAAATTAAACACTAGAGCTAAATAAATTGAATATATTGAATGACCTAGTTTTCACATAATCTTTTCAACTGCTACCATATCATAATTACTTGAGCAATTATGAACTTAATCTTTTTGATATCTTAAAATTTGCCAATGGGAAGGAATTAGTTGGAATTTGTATTTATATCAAAATATGTATATTGGGACATATGTGAGATAGTAATGATGTACCTTAGAATTCAAAAAGGAAGAAAAGTTGTACATCCTTAGTGGGGTATTTCTTGTTCATAAGTTATATCTTACAAACTGAGGCATAAAATAGGAAGTATTTAGGAAAAAATTTTGTGAAATTATAGGGTTTTTCTACCTTTTCCAAATGAAATTATTAAAAATGTAATTTAAACGTTGTTATATGCCATAAATTATTTTCAATGCCTATGCATATTAATTATTTGTCCTCATAAACCTGGGAGGTAAGAAGCATTATTATTCTAATGCCACTAACAGTGTGCTTAATCATGCAATTATTTTTTTGTTTTGTTTTGCTTTTTTCCAGTACCAGGAATTGAACTCATGACCTTGTGCTTGACAGGCAGGTGCTGTGCCACTGAGCTAAATCCCCAGCCCCTAATCATGCAATTATTTATTGATTCACTCAAATTTGCACTCACAGAAAATCATGGAACTGGCATTGGGAAGAAGAACTGTTAAATTGTACCACTGTTACTGTTATAGAAGTCTTTGAGGCCAAATATGTGTTGGCTATCTGCCTGGTTTTATCACAAAGTATTTTCATGAATGTAACATATACTTATAATACCAGTGAAATATACGACCTTATAGACAGACTTTTTTTTTTTTGGTACCAGGAATCAAACTCAAGACCTTGTGCTTGCCAGGCAGGTGCTTGTGCTGCTGAGCTATATCCCCAGCCTCAGGTAGACATTTTTATATCTGCAAATATTATAAAAACATTCATACCCAGTGAGTAAACTAAATAATATAAATAAGCAAAAAATATTTATATGTTTTCTGATATTTCTTTTGCATTGTCAAAATTCAAATAGGTAATTGTAGACCCACCCAGTCTGTACTGCAAGAAGGTATAGGTCTTAGTGATACAGCAAATAAAATTACAAAAGTCAGAGTAGGTGCCACAGATATAATTCCAAAATAAATGCTCTCTTCTCAGTAGTGTTGTATAATTATAAAAAAGTGCATATCAACACTTCTTTCTAATTAGTAGACATGGGATAACACAGAAAGGTTATGTTAAATTTAAGGTTTGGGGTGTAAAAGTAGATTGAGCAACTGGATTACGATTTCATGCACACATTGGGGCTGGGGATTTAGCTCAGCGGCACAGC
>NW_004955412.1:2912815-2917920 GCF_000276665.1 Chinchilla lanigera
GCACAGTTTTTTAAAACATATAAAATATATTTAAAGAGCTAGCCTATGTAGGAGTAACTTGCTCACAGGAGAATCGGAACAATGGAAAAAATACGTACAATAAGAATTTATGACACAGTGAAGGCTCTGGAGAGCAAAAAGTCAGGCAGGACCTGCGAGTTACAAACAATGAAAGGACAGACCAGGAATGATCTCCGTGTCCTCATCTGAGTTTTAATACGGTGTTTCTTGCAAGTCTCAGTACAACTGGAAAGGTAATCCAAGTCGGAAGTGACAGTTCTACTGTGATTCAGAGATCACACTTTAGAATAGTCTAGAATGGCTGGAATTCAAGCAGAAAATCCTAGGAAGAGTGGAAATGCGAAAAGAAAATCATAAATGTCAAAAACGTACTCATCCCACTTATGCTGAAAACTCAGCCTATATAGAACAATTGTCCATAAAGCACAGCAGAAAAATCCAGTGAGAAGCTAGCATTTCAGCATTTTCTGAAGAGAAAAATTGAGGAAAGCTGACAAAATAGCAGTGATTTGGTAAATACACTTAGCTTTCTTTTGAGAACCCTAGGGGACAGTTCCTGGAATAAGTGGACAGGTCCTAAACAAGAGGACCACATTTTATATGCAACAGTAAGGGAAAGCCTGAATTCTAAACCCTTAGCTGCTTTGGAGAAGGGTGATTCTTCTAACATGTCTGTATGTTTTTCATCCCTCTGCCTCGTTTCTCCCTTGCCTCCTTTAATGTACAACATTCAACAGACAAAAAAAGTATGAGAATTTTTCTTCAAAAAGAGAATATATAAAAAGGGAAATGTAAAGGAATATGTTATAAAAGGAGCATTTCTACAGGTGATTTGAATATTGCCCTTACATCAGGGAGACTTTAAGGTAACTATAGCAACTATAATGAATTGGAAACATAATTGGAGATTGTAGCTCCTCTCTGTAGGAAACTGACAGAATCAGACAAAGTTGCTAAGAATGTGCATTTGAACAATAAGATCAATCAAACTGATGGAATTTCCTTTTATATACTGTTATACCTCAGCTTATGAATGTTTCAAGGAACATCTGAAATATTGATCAACATGGACAATAAAGTGTGTCATCATAAATTATCTTCAAAGTTCAAATAATAAAGTAATGTAGAATTTTTAAAAATATGATGATTTAAGAGAATTAATGAAGACAACTAAAAATATTAATAAACATCAAAACCAGTGGGATGCATCTAAGAAGTGCAGGACAGAACAATTACGAATTTTAATGACTATAATAGGAAGAAGGAAAGCAAAGAGAAGAAAGTTGAAAAATTAAGGAAAGAATTTACATAAAAATCTATCAGTCAAATTTAGTTCTTTGAGAAAATTGCATATAACAATACTGATTATGTCAAGAATAAAGTTATACATCGTGCACATGTAGGAAAATTATTTTGAAAGCCTAACTTATAACTAAATATCTAATTTAGTGTTAAAAATAAATATGGAGAATAGTGAAAAAGGATGAATTGGATAACCTAACTAAATTATTTTGACTTTCTTGTAAGAGGGCAAAAGCTTTGCTTATATTCTGACAAAAACGGAAGTGGGTGTAACTCACAAATGTGAAGATTTCAAAGTTGATTGAAAATTATCCCTGTTTCACCTGACAGATTTAGAGACTGGCAGCAAAGAAATAATAATGAAAGACTACCTCATTCGAGAGTAAACAGTGAACAAATTATTTTAGAATCTAGTTCTAAGATCAATTTTAATTCATGAAAAATTTAACTAATTTCTATAAAATATATCATATAATCTCTTAATTTGAGCTAATTCCTTTTCTTTGTACAAATTATGCTTTCCACAAATTCCTCTGGTATTCATGATAATAAAACTCATTATCATAAAATAGTTTGCTATTTGTTGTAATAGTCACTGAACATAAAGAATACATTTTATGTGTAATAAGGAATCATATGAAGTTTCTCTGCATAGAAAACTAATTTAGCAACTGCCAGAGTTTTAATTAATGATGTTATAAAATTATATATTACTCATGTTAAAAACTGTGTGTTTGACCAGTTCAGGACACAAGTGAACCAAATTACAAGGTGCTTTTAGTTGAACAGATTCCTGTTCAGTGATGCTTTACATATTATCTTCAGCGAGAAAACTACTCATACCAATCACAGTAACAGAATTCAGGATTTATCTTTATACATTTACAATGTGCTTAGACTTACAACTAACTTCACAGTACTTTGATATTGATAACTAATAGTTTATTTAAAAATATATGATAACTGTATGTGTTTATTTAAACCAATAAACTTTTTTTTTCTTTTTTCAGCTTACGCTTGTATTCAGCATAACATTCATGGGCAATTTAGAATATTTGAGGTTACAATTCCAATATTATTTCATAAATTCTTATGAAAATCTGAATATCTCCACTAATATAGAATCTTCACATTTCTTTTATTAATAAATCCTTCACAAAATCATTAGCTTCTACTGTGAGACATTTCTCTTGAATAATCTCTCATAAAATGTTTGTAAACTCCAGAGTTCCCTGATTTACTAATATTTCTTTGAAAAACCAATATAGGAATATAATGATTTCTAGCTGAAATCTATCTGCTAGCCATAATAAAGTAAAAATTGACATATGTATACCTTAATCAGATCTTAGTATTGTTGTGAGTATGAATTTCCATTATACAAAGTCTCACATGATTCCCATTATATAAAAAGAAATCCATGTTCTACATGTCCAAAATAACACATGTATAAAAGCATGAAAAAAGCTTGGGATAATTGACCAGAAATTTCAAAACAATAATTAAATATCAAAAAATGTAAAAATATCAAGAAAATATAATTTCAACATTTATGGCATGATAGTTCATAAAGAATAAAACGAGATGTAAGAAAATAATGTAGGATGTATATCTCTAAGTATCAATAAAAATATTTTTGAAATACCAATGCATAAATGAAACTTGAAAAAATTTCTGAAAGTCTATAAAATCAAAAGGAAAATGTGAAAATTCTGAGAAAGAGGAAGAGAGAGAGAGGGAGAGAGAGGATAGATAAATATAAAATTGCTGTCTAAATTGACACTGGTACCCTGTACCCATGTGGCTTCCTGTGCTGTTTTACATTCAGAAAGTATCAGCCTTTGCCTTAGCTCATCAAGAGAATATTGTCCTGGGTGTGCACACTATTCAACTATACCTTTTTATGCTTTATGTGTGCGTGAGGCTGAGATGGTGCAGTCATGTCAGAACAAAGGTAATGGTAAAACACCTGTACTTAGACAACATAAGAGGAGAAAAATATCAATATGGTCACTTATGTATTATAGTTATTTTAAACTTTAGAGATTTCTTCTAGCACAATATTGAGGCTAAATTTATAAACAGAGATAATATATATCACAGTAAAAGCACAAAGAACGGGGTGAGGAAATAGTGATATTTTAAAACAAGATTCCATTTATATATGAAATAGTATGATATGAAATTAGAAAAAAATAACTTCGATAATATGTATTGTAAACCAAGATAAGCAACTATAAAATTAAAACAGAGGTATAGATAAAGATCCAATAGAAGGTCTATAAATATGACAACAAAAGAACTCTGTCCAAGAGAAGATGAGCACATACAGAAAGTAACATTTTGAAATGGGACATAAATGAAATACAGAGCAAGTGGTACTACTAACTGTTATACAAACAATTAAGGAACAAGATTCAATACTTCAATTAACAAAGCAGATATCATCATGCAGAATACAAATAGAAGGTACAACATTGTTTCCAGAAATGTAGCATTGTAGTAGAATGGTATAGTCTATGGAAACCCTAAATATAAAAAACTATATTAATAATTGACAATGTAAAAGTGAAAACCAATAATTTACCAATGATATCTTATGATAAGAGTTTCATTTCACAAATAAGGCATACTAATGTGAAATGTGTCTGCATATAATAATAGAGTTTCAAACATTTATAGCACAAAGTAACAGAGTTGGAAGAAGTTAACAAGTCCACAAACATAGTTGGAGATTTCAGCATTCCTTTCAGAGAAACTGGCAAGATCGGACAGGATAGCATCGTCTGTGAGTTGATTTACTCAGCCTGGGTAGAGCATGAGGCCAGCAATGGCAGAATCCACATCATTTTAACTTGTGTGATAAGTATTCACTGGTGCAGACAACAGGGTGGACCATAAAACAAGTTTAGATAAACTGAAAAGTACTAAAATCGTACGTAATATGCTGTTTTATCAAGATGAAATTAAAGTAGATACCAATTTTAAAATTACAAAGAGAAATAAAATATGACAATAAATGATATTTAAAATAAAATATATGGAAATTTTGGTGAGTGTTTGTTTGTTTGTTTATTTATTTTGGTACCCAGAATCAAATTCAGGATCTTTCGCTTGCCAGGCAGGAGCTGTGCCGCTGAGCTACATCCCCAGCAAGTGTATATTCAGAGTAGAGCATTGAGAAGAACGGGTGGTTTATATTGCTTTTACGCTATAAAAAAATGAGGTTTACACCAATTACATACATTTTAACCTTAAAAAGCCAGAAAAGGGAGAGGAAATTAAATGCAACATAAGAAATATAATATATATACAATAAAAATATATCATAAACCAATGAAATACAAATGTGTGAAAAGAGGAAAATCAAAGATATGAAATGCTTGTTCTTTGAAAAAAATAATAAAATTGATACATACCTACTGTGCTACATAAAACCAGAAGATGAAGAATACATAATTTATCAATACCAGAAAACAAAAAGCCATCACTATAGATATTATTACAGTTGTACAAACGATATTAATCTAATTTTATGAATGGTTTTGTTTTAATAATTGTACAATTTATATGGAATTAGCACATTTGTAAAAATATATTATTAAAATTAACATAAGGAAGTACAAACTTAATTATCAATAAGTTAAATCAATTCAAACTGCAATTTGAACCTTACGATAAGGAAAATTTCTGCTTCAGATAGCTTTGATTGTGAATTCTATCAAACAATTTAAAATAAATTTCAGGTGGCTGGGGATTTAGCTCAGCGGCACAGCGCCTGC
>NW_004955412.1:2918515-2934512 GCF_000276665.1 Chinchilla lanigera
CACAAGACTAAACTAAACTAAACACCCAACCAACTAGCCAACAAACGACAAACACTAATAAATCATCTAATGATTTAAGATTTATAAAATTAAAATTTCCCCACGCTTTCAATATATCATTATTTATTTATGGAATGTAGCACATCAAGTTACTAAGCTTAATAAGAGTAAGTAACTAAATTTTCGATAATATCACATTAAGCCATATTAAGCATTTCTACCTTTCAATCAGTACATAAAAATGTGAAGAATTTATCAATCTTCTGTGGGAAAAATATGCCATGAAAGTCAGTGCTCTGGCTCATGGCAAGGCAGAACAGTGTGGCACATGTCAAGATTTTATTTGTTTAATTTAAACAAATTTACACTAGGAAAATTAGACCTTAAAGGTGGAAGTCATTCTGCCCCATTTCTTATACAGTTAATGACTTAAAGAGATGATGTTATTAAACCGTTTACAACTTCTGTTCATATTTAAAATTTTTCACTTTGGTATTTAGCTCCAAACATTATGCAAGGAGTTAATTTCCTAAATTATAAACAGTCAGGAATGAGTTTCATTATGAGATTTTTAGGAAAACAATTTAGGTATATTTCTCTATTTCTAGCATATGTTTAAAAATGTCTGGAATCTGTTGAAGATTTGGGTGAATATAAATATTTATTTTCTTATTGTTGGTCATAATGAATATGTCAGCAGCTAGCTAGAGTATTAGCGAATGGACATACGCTTTTGTAGTATTGAGAAGATATTTTTTAAACATAGAGACAAACTCAGACTTTTAATTTTACTTTACTTTGGTTCTTTGTGGTGCAGGACATTGAACCCAGGGCCTTGTGCATACTAAACAGGCACTTTACCACCGAGCTCCCAGCCCAGCCTGAAGGCTTTATTAAAACACACAGAAATCAACTTGTAAACAGAATCAGTGTACAGAAGACATTTTCTTGCATTTCAGTCCAAAGTTTAAATACATTTTAAGAAATGAGTATATTGATCTGGAAATTGACATGAGGGATATCCCTATTTTTAAAAAGAGTCAGGGTGTTGTCAAACAACCTAAGTTTCTTTGGCTCAGTTCAGATGGAAATCATGGATCAGCAAAGTTCGTTTACTTATTTGTTTTTACTTATTTATTTGGTTTTTTGAAACAGGTTTTCAATATAGTTCAGGATGTCCCTGAACTCACTATACAGTCTAGCTTGGCTTTGAACTCATACTGATCCTCCTGTCTCAGCCTCCTGAGTACTGGGATTAAATGTGAGAAAGTTCATTTTTTTATTTCAAAGAGAAAACAAGATAAACATAACAATGTAACTGAGTTTCAAAACAGTTTAGTAGGACAGGTACAATAGTCGATACATTGTGCATTGTTGTCTTCATAAGAGTTACTCAGAATAGAACATATAGGCATGATATCTTTTCCATATAATATTAGCACAAAACTTTCTTTGAATGAACTAAGAGACATTAGCTGCGTAACTATCACTATCTTGTGTGTACATATTTTTTTCTTTTTCCCTTTTTCCTTTCCCCTTTCCCCATCACTTTGTCTTTCCTTTTGAACAGTTTCTTCCCAATTCACAATATCCATTGTATATTTCAGATCTTATTTACTCACTCACTTTCTCACACTAGTGAGACAATACAGTGTTTACACATGTGGGTCTGATTTGTTTCACTTATGAGTATGGTCTCTAGTTGCAACCATTTACCTATAAGTCTCCAGTTTATCTCTATGGCTGAGTAGTACTCCATTGTATAAAATGACCACATCTTTTTTTCCATTCCTTGGTTGATGGACATTTTGGTTGTTTCCAATATCTAGCTATTACAAATTGTGCTGCTATAAACATGGGTGCACATATGTCACTGTGGCACGATGTTTTTAATTTTTCTGGGAAGATACCCAGTAGAAGAGTAGCTGGGTCAAATGGGACCTGCAGTCCTACTCTTTTGAGGAATCTCCACGACAGTTTCCGCAGTGGACGCACCAGTCTGCACTCCCACCAGCAGTGGAGAACCCCTGTCTGATTTGAACTTGCTCACATTGGTGAGCATTTACCCACTGTTCCCCAGCTTCTCTGTGTGCTGTGGCCATTATTCACCTCTCTGCTCTGTGTTCTCTAAATTCTATGAATTCAATCACTTCAGATTCCACACATTAGTGAAGACAGTGCAGTACCCATCTCTCTGTACCTGACTGACTTCTTTAATATAATGATCTCCAGTTCCATTTGCCTCCAGTTCTTTTATCCATTCATGCAATTCTGATATTTGTACTTCCCTTTGAATGTCATTACTTCTATGTTCTACCACTGCTCTGGAATACATGCCCCAAATTGAAATCTCAGGAGTAATTTCATACTTAAAAATTTATCTTATACAACCTTGCTCTGTGCACCATTGACTACGCATTACACTCAGCTGTTGTCTGCGAACTCCTGCCAGCAACCTCAGACTATGGAGCCCCTTCTCCTCTGGCAATGCCGGCATCTTGGTGGAATTATATTGTGACCAACTCCTAGTTAGTTTTAGACAAGTCTCAGGAGGGGATATCAGAAGGGGAGATTTCCCTGGGTGGGTGTAGGTGGTTTTTGTTTTGTTGTTTGGTTTGTTCTTTTTCTGTACAGTAGTAACTTTTGCCTCACACTAAAAATAGAAGCAAGTGTTAGTCACTGAAAGGGCAGATTGCATCAACTCTGCCCACTCAGTTCATACATTGGAGAATTTAGCTTTTTTAATCATATCATCCCGTGCCCTGAGCACCAGTACAAGTGGAGTGTGAGGTTAGCGTTGAGAAGTTTCATGAAGGAGTGTTTGCAGGAGCAGCATTTCTAGAGGAAGGGATGAGAACAGTTCAGACAAGAGGGGGATGTTGTCCTGCAGTGCGGTGACCACAGTGCCTGACCACGTACATAAAGGGCTGTGAAACTCAGAATGTTAATTGTTGCTACAATTCGGGGAAAGGGATCTGGGCTGTAGGCTTTTCCAGAAAGGAGATATGCCCTTTAGAGGATGTCTGTTTTTTCACGCAGTGACAGGACCCAAAATAGGCTGCCTGTCAGCCTACCAACTTCTTTGAGCTGAGTAATAAATTCTTTGGTTTTGAGGGAGGACCTGTGTGATAAGCAGAGTGTCCATGACGGGTAACTATGTCTAAGCTAAAACTACCACTGATTTCCTTTTTCTGATCAGTGGGTCAGAAGAAAAACAAAGAAATAACTATAGGTAATATGCTATGACTTCCACAAGGAGCTAGGACTGCTGGTACACAGAGGATGCACACGTGAACATGAGAGATTCCGTGTGGAATTCTGTTTCCACACCTAGTGAAAATGGTGGGGCCCATTGAAGGAAGCATAGAGTGATAACAAGAGAAAATTAAGCTCTTGCATCCCATAGGCATGAACTAGCTAAGCAAATAAATACTTCTAACTATTGCCCTTGCAAAAAGTGACAGAAACCTAGAAATGTGGAACAACAGAAAGATGATAACAGTATCCGCTAGAGCAGTGACTCCATAGCATTATTTTTGCGCAGTGAATCTCCGGCAGCAATTTCACTTCCTTAAATGTTTGTGTGTAAAAGGTGAGCGCATTAGCAAGGTGCAAGTGATGGCCTGCTGCAGGTGCCTTTGCTTACAGAGTCACATCTTCTCAATCGCACCTCTGATTTCAGACACGCTGGAACGCAACGGTCCTGCGAGGACTGAGATCATTTGGCTTGACAGCACCTTGCGTCTGGTTTGTGCACTGCAGCTCTGCCCCTTGCCTTAGGGCTTTCCAAAGGTAACAGACCCTGGCAGAACTTGCACATAAAACTAATGTATGCATCGGCATCCCAACTGTGCAAATATAAAAATGGGTCATGGTTGATAATGAATAAATGTTCCTACCTCTCATTATTCAGTTGGATATTTCTCAGAGGCATCCTTTATATATTCAGGAGGTCCCAGATTAATTGAGCTTCATAACTGACAAATTCACTGCATAGGGCCATTTGAAATCAAGATCTATATCATGACCGCAAAGAGAAAATGGATGTTAGTTTATTAACCCAATGACTGTCTGAAAGCAGTTTTCATGAGTTCTGAGACTGCATCTAATTGTATTGATTTGATACGAAAAATTCAGAAATTTCTGCTGTTAACTGGGACAATTTTTCCTCCATTCCTAGTGGGAAAGTTTTATTTGCTCAAATATTTCCTTAGCCTTTTCTTCAGTATTCTGCCCTGTGGTCTTCGGTCTGTCATTGACAGGACAGACCTCTCTGAAGTTTCAATTCTTTTGAAGACAAAATACTCCAAGTCTCCACATCGTGTGCAGAATTCTCACTGCACCATACCCCTCGCGTTACTGCATCTCAAAGAACACTCGCTGGGTTCAGAGAAAGCTTCACGCCATGGATGAAGGGAAGCCGAATGCAGCAAGCAGACACACATGCGACTCCAGTTTTCTGCTCTTTATCTTGTGGCGCTGTCAGTAGGCGCTTTCTCGTCCAGTGGAGAGGACACCTGGAAAAGAGCTCAAATCAACAGAAAAAAAACCTCTGGACATTTGAGATCTATAAACAGATAGTTTTTCCATTTAGAATCAGGAGATCTAATTAGAAACCAAAATTACATATTCAACTTTGAAAACTTTTAGGTCTTTAGATATTTCTACTAAAGCTTATTACTTAGTGGGAAGTGAAGAAAATAGAATAGATAAAATGGATATTTTAATTATTTTCGAAATGGCGTTATTTCAGTGTCTACAAATAGTGTTTTATTTAGCCCAAGTATGTAAACTCCCGAAACGTCCATAATTTAAAGAAGTTCACTCCTGTTCGGTGTGTTGGCTGAATCTTTGGGAGCTTCCCCTCTGTTAGCGTCCATTCCAGTCTCAAAAGCCAACCCCGCCTCCCTCGCAGACATCTCTAATCTAATTCGCATCTGACAAGACAGCTGTAATCTAATTTACCTCCTGACAGGCTTGCTGCTCTAACCTAATCCACAGATGTCAGCCCCTCCCAGAAACGTCCCGGCCGCTCACACAGAGCCAAGGCCACTCCACTTCTATGTAGAAGCCTAGCTCCCTGGATCGGCAGCGCGCAGTCTCTACCTTTATTTATTTATTTTTTATTTTAAAGATAAAAGAACGAAAACACATTAACAAAAGAAATAGACATAAACAAAACAACACTGAAACAATAAGAGCAATACAGAATTTCAGGTAAGGTAATAGGAAATTAAGAATGATTGCTGTATTACATATTATTATCTTCAAATTTCCCTATTGGGTATTTTTCCAGAAGAACTGAAAACATCATACTACAGTGACACACATGCACCCATGTTCATAGTAGCACAAGTTGTAATAACTAAATTGTGGAAGCAGCCCAAATGCCCATCCACTGAGGAATGGATAAAAAGATGTAATATTTTTATACAATGGAGTATTACTCAGCTATAAAGAAATGTCTCTACCAGGCAGGCGCTTTTGCTGCTGAGCTAAATCCCCAGCCCCAAAACGTCTGTACCTTTTGGGTCCCGCCCATCACTCCTGTCCCAATGAAATTCCCCTCTCTGTTGCTGTGGCCCCTACCTGCTCCCTCCACAGGCCCTCACACCCTCCACTTGTCCTTCCTTGAAAATGAAGCACTTTTTCACTGTCTCTCTGTGTGTGTATAAATATAAAAGATACAAGCTTTGTCTTTGTCTTCCACAAGTGTCATGTGAGACTGCTACTCATATCCAAGGATACTTATAATAATTTTGACTTCTAGAATCCATAATATTGCACATATATTCCTGCCTAATGTGTACTTCCAATCTCTAAAACTAAAGTTAAATATTATAGCTAGGCAATATTTGAAATGTGTTTTATTGCTTGTGTTTGTATATTTTTTTGTGCTTTGCTGGTTCAGTCAGAAACTGAGGTTTTGGTCCCACTCCTACTCTCCTGGTACAACATGTTTTAGGACTTGTGTTTCTTAATAGTATTTTTCTGTCCTGCGACAATACATTGGTTAGAATTAGATATTGAATATTGCTCTGCTCCTCTTCCTCCTCCAACAACAGTAAAATCATATATTGATTCTGTAACCCTTAGCATGCCAAAGCATGACTATAATTGGACATGACTTTAATGAGATAAGTCGTAGTAAGGTCAATTTGGGTGTATCATGATCCAGTATAATGGTTGCTTTCACAGGAAAAACAGGTAAAATAAAACAGAAGACAGTGAGAGAGAGAGACAGAGACAGAGACACAGACAGAGACAGATCTGACACATGCACATACAACTACAACCCAGGAGACAACAAAGGACAGAAAAAAGACACAGACAGAAAAACAAAACAGAACAACCCTGCCACTTCTTTGATTTTTTAATACCACCTTTACACCTGGGTGAAAGCCCACAAATTTTTGTTGTTTAAACCATTTAGTCTGTATTTGTTGTGGTGGTGATTGTTGCTATGTTATGGTCATCCTAAAAAATTAATACAAGTTATTTCTTGATACTTATAGGATGAATGCAAATTCAACCCATAGTTTCCTGATCTATATGCAATGATCCCTGAATCTAATAGCATAAAGTTTTAGGAAAAAACTAATTTGTCCTTGTATAGATTAATAGCGATGTTATACATTTTAACAATAACTGTAAAATTCATGAATATTAGCCTAAACAATACTCATTCTTTTCAACTCAAGAAATTTTACCTCCAGGTATCTACTCTAGAGAAATTTTTGCAAAGGAGCACAAACGCATACTCAAGTAACTTGCAGCAGTGCTCATAGTAATAATAATGATCTAGAAAACCATAAGCAAATGCACTGAATAGAGCAAATCTGTCTGTGCCAACTTAGATAAAGCTCAACCTCATCTGAAGGAGATAAAAAGAAAGTAAAATGAGAACAGATGGTATAATTTCTGCACATCAAAAACATGCAAAATAGGATTTTATATTATTAACAGATACTTACACTTAGTATACACTTGATCTTAGCCAAAAGGTCGAGAAGTGATACATACTTAGTATAATATTACAATAGCACTTATTAAAATGCTATACATGACCCTGAGGTCAATAGTTACTATCAAAGCAGAATTAATGTGAAAATTTTGCAGTAATAATTTAGGACTATCATTAACTTGTATTTCTTGACCACAAAAGAGAATTCACTGAAAAATGTACTATCAAAAAACATTTTTATGTGCATTCAAACTCTATTGAGGACTTATAGTTGTCACTTATAGTGTTTTCCATATTATTCCAATAAGCGTGAAATAGTTTATTATTTAAAGTGAAAGACCCAGCCACATTGTCAGGTGAAATGATAGCCCTTCATATCTTGGAACTGCCTAGAAATATTGTTCTTTCCTTCATTTCTCACTGACACTTTTGAACATCTACCCATCATGGTAGAGTGAAGAACAATACGTGTTTGGAGTTGCAGGCTGCGTATGATACAGATTTGGAGGCCAGGCCACTGTGTTTTCTGTTGCATTTATAGTGTTGTTATCTTATCGTAGGCAGCAATTTCTCTGGTAGTGTGGAAGAAAGGTATATGTCCACATGTGTCAGGCAGTCAAGAAGAAAAACAGAGCAGATCAAAGATTAAAACACTTTTCAAGTCTTTGACTTACTTGTGGCTATTTGACCCTAATTTAGATTTACCTACCTAAATCTAAGTGAGTTAGATGAGTCACAAATTAGGAAAGGTTAACAGAGACGGGAAATGTCTGGATCCTGCCCTCACTGACGCTTTGTAATCACTGACTCAACAAATGTAATGCCTGTCACCAAAAACTGAAGGCAGGGTCTCTCTTCTTCTTTTAAAGCTACTCTATCTCTGGTCCCCAAAACAGAAACCAGCGTATGTATGAATGAAGAGAGGTGCTCATTAACTATGAAGAAAGTACATTAGTTTGGGTTCTGATAATTACAACCATGCAACATTGAAGGAAAACAGTCTGCACCCATCTAGCTTACAGTGTGCTAGACAGAGGCAGCAATAAACCTAAAATTAACACAATACGAGAAATAATTTTCCGTTTAACAAGTAATGAGGCTGTGAGTGATGAAGGCTAGAATATGATTTACTCATTTATAAATGAGTGGGTGGGTGGAAGGGACCTCTGGAAGAGGGTGATATTGAGACTGATATCCAGACGATACAGAAGAGGCAACTTTAGGAAGATCTACGAGGAGACTACTCCAGGAGGGTGGAACAAAATGTACAAGAGATATCATACCAGACTCTCACACAACAGTATGGAACTGAGAAGGATTTTCCGGAGTGAAAAAGAACATCTGTGTCACTGGAATATTATGATTATGAAAAAAGGGATAGAACTTGGGAGAAAGGGATCAAATCAAGTAAGGCAGCATCGCACATGTAGGGAAGTAGAACTTTATTCCAGTTTTAACAAGGAGTTATAGAGGTTTTAGGCAGGAGAGAAAGTAATTAAGAAATGTTTCAAGCAGTTTGTTTGCTACTGTTATGTAGTTGCTGGATGGTAATAGCAGAGGACAAGATTGAGGACTTTTTAAATTACTTAATTTTATGAATCAACTTTGTACAGTTTCAATACATCCTCTGTCTTTCACCCATAAAATAGGCTTTCTCTGCTGTTTTCAATTAAAAGCTTATAAACGTATATACTCTAATGGATTATCATTGTTTTTCGATGAGCAACATTATTCTTTGTAAGATTGATAAAATAGGTTCTTTGGGTTTTATTTTACAGCATATTTAGACATGAGCATAAGCCTAACATAGCACAAATTATATATATTTATATAATAAAATATATTTTATCTCACCTGTGCATTTATATTTGTGGTGTTACATATTTCATTACTGTAGAAAGACACTTCACCTTCACTAGCTCTACTGAATATGTTGCAAAGCAGAACCTCAGCTGCCGTGGGAGAGACAGGCTCACCACTGTTGCTTGAAAACGACAGGGGGAAGCGTCTTTTTCCTCTCCTACCCTGAGGCATTTAGTGTTCAGCCAGTTTCACTTCCTTCCTTCTTCCTTCACCTCCTCCTTCCCCCTCATTCCCTCCTCCCTCTCCCTTCCTTCCCTCCCTCCTTTCTTTCTCTCTCTCTCTCTCTCTCTCTCTCTCTCTCTCTCTCTCTCTTTCTTTCCAACTAGAAGGTAATTAAGAGTTTTACTCTTCTCTATAATATTCCCTTGATGCAAAGCAAATTTTTCCCAAGCCATTTGGATACCAAAAGTATATTCAGGATGAAAATTGAATGTCAAACACACTTGGAAAATAGATGTAAGACTGTCTAAGCAAAGTGTTTTTCCTCATAATGATAACTTAGCCTTGGTTCACCCAATTTTATGGTCCTATGAATTTAATAACATCTATAAAAATATTTACAAGTGTGCAGTACTCTAAGATAGAAAAGCAAAACTTCAACACTGGAATCAGCTTGCCCAGATAATTACATTCACCAAGATAGCATATTTACTTAAAATTGCCTCCTTTAAAAATATTCTTGTGTTTAAAGCAAAGGAGAATTTATTACATGGTTAAACCCATGTTCAGATGTATTTGTAAAGCCATACACTGGGAGAATGTATTATATCTAATGGATTTCTATAGCACAGACATTCTTCCATATAACACTATATTATTTAAGGTCTGGAAACTAAGTGTTTTAATGCACACAGTCTGTTGATCATGATAGTATTTTGACATCTTAAAAACAGGTTTTGTTTAAAGCATGGGGATAAAGACATAAACATTGAAAAGCAAAGCCTAGTCGGAAAACACAAGCTTGCATTAGAGGTGTTTATTATGAACAGCATGTTCTTCACAAACGATTAGGATCAGTCCGCATGATATTGAATGAGTTTTGCTTGAGGGTACAGGGCTGTTAAAACTGTTGACAGTTTTGTTCCTGAAAGGTACAATGACATTTAATGAGTTGACAAGTTGAATCGCCTATTTCTGGATCCATTAAAATTTGAGAAATACCATACCTTCCTCTAAACTTTGTGCAGTGTAATGATTGCACACAATCCCCTGAGCTGTTTCCCTTAATCTTGCTGTGGGGGCCCTTTTCCTCCATGGTGAATACAAGACCTAAACCTATTATCAAGCAATTCCTCCCAGAGTTCCTGTCCCTCCAACGGGGAATTAGGACATGCGCCCCAATGAAAAGGTAGGCAGTGAACACTCAAAAATGATCAGCTATGACCCTCTTCATTAGGTTTAATGAGATCATTTGAATATACACATTCATTCACAATATCTCTTTCCAAAGAAGCAGATGAGTTACAAAATGGAAATATCCATAGTATTACAGAAATGTAAATATATTACTCCATTCAAGAGTTAATTGGACAGTTAAGTTATAAGCATTGCATAAGCATTGCTTGGTTACAAATGGTATATCAGTTTTCTTTTTTTTTTTTTTTTTTTTTTTTTGGTTTTTCTCCGGTACCGGGAACCGAACTCACGACCTTGCGCTTGCCAGGCAGGCGCTTTGCCACTGAGCTAAATCCCCAGCCCCTATTTTTCTTACCACTACAGAATAATAACAGTTCAAAATTTAGAGTATTTACAAAGCAGAGTCAAAAATATAAAGAATTTTATGTACTTTTTATAACTTGCTGAGAGATGATTTAAATGTATAAGGAGAGTCTTCATGTCTATCATATTTAAGTATATAGGTCACTTTCTATTTGCTTGGAATAAATGGACACTTTATATGCGTACATTAATTTAACTTTCATCATGATAGAAATTTCACTCTGATAATATGAAATCATGTATTGGTATAATATATAATGGGAATGTGATCTAAAACTGGAATACCATGTTATTACAAAACAGTATCGTGTTAAACTGAGAAAGAAAATTTGACAAAGCAGCGTAACTTTCACAGAAATGTAACTTAATATTTCAGTGTTTGAAATGTTCCTTTAAATACTAGGCTACTAAAATGTATAGACAAGCTCAATAAGGACTGGAGCGTTTTCCATAGAGGTTTTGTTTGATTTGTTATTTATATTTTCCAGTGTCCTGCCAATGGAACAAAAGCAAACCTTAGCCTTCATAGATTATGTCCTAGTCCACCAGGAGACTTAATTAGAATATGATTTTGGTCTAAAATCTCACAGCATGTACTATGAATCTTTTCTTCTTAAAATGCTTCTTTATGAGATTTAACAATTTCTTTATTGTTATAACAGATTGTGTATCTAGTTCTTATTTCTGTCTATGCCTTGGGATGCATTTACTGTTATTCAGGTATCCATATATAAATAGATGTTGCTGATGATTGTTTTATTATAATTGTATGGTTATAATACATAACGATTGATATGTGCTTGATTCTCCTCTAAGTATTTCAAATAAGATTTTAAAATTTTTTTCAAGATTTTTCCAAGATGCTCAATCTATCAGGAAGTGTCAGTAAAGTACAGAACACAAGAATATAGTAAATAAGACAGTGACATTATTGATATCAATAAATTTTCTAATTTTTAATGAAAATATTATATTCTTATTTTGCAATGAGGATAGATTCGATGTCCAATGAAAGACTACAACAAGAACAGAGAGACAAAATACAGTTTTTGGATAAGGAAACTCTAGAAAAATATCAAGACATGATACAGGCTTTAGAACTGTGCAATTACAGAAAAATTCATTCAAATTTTGATTTTTATATTATTATATGCACAATTTTGAGCACGGTACTTGATCTCTTTGAATAATAGACAATTTACTTGAAATAAATGTATAAATAAAATAACAATTTTCAAATATTTTGCAATTAGTATAACATTTATTAAAAGCAAAGGACCAATAATAGCATGTTCCTTTCCTTTTCCACAGGCGAACATACAGGCTACTAAAGAAGATTGTAACTATAATCCAATAAATGATATTCAGATTCAAGCAGATAATACTGTAAGAAAAGCTTGTCAATATTTAGAAATTTTGCTTTTCCTAAAAATTATCTGAGAGTTTTAACTTCGGGGCATTCATTTTTTTCTATTTAGATATCCTTCAGTCAATCTGTTTACATATGTAATATGTTCTGTATGCTCTGCATTAAGTAAATTATTTCTGAGTTCCCATGATATAGAACTTAGGCTCTTTTCCAAATTCTTAGATTCTCCAATGCCTACCTAGCTGCATAATACATAACTATACATATATATGTAGTGTTATTATAGGATAACTATACAACTATATAATATTTTCTCTCTGACTTGTCAAAGAAACAAAATTGAAGATTTCTGTGAAACCTTATATCAAAAGACTTTTTTCAGAATAAGTGAATTGTGATATAATACTATTTAGATAATTCAGTGGATTCAGAAGTTATGCTAGTGTGTTTTCTATCTATTATGTTATATTAATAAAGTAATCATTACTGAAGTTTTAGCACCATGCATACTTTTTTGGTTGCTAAAACACATAACTAAAAGTTAATCTGGCAGAGTATTTATGAAATTCATCAAGAAAGTATTATGTCTTATAGCAGGGAATCTTACTCTTTATTTTCATAAAATATCAGAATCTTACGGGCGGAGGATACAGCTCAGTGGCATAAGTGCTTACCTGTCAAGACTGAGGTCATGAGTTCGATTCCAGGTACCAAAAAAAAAAAAATTAAATAGACAACATTAAGTGAGAACAGATCTAACCATAGGAAGGAAAATCTGATATTTAAAGTGGCAGGCACAATATTTCTGGGGAAACGTATTGAAATCTACAAGTTACTCTGAGGTACTTCAAAAGTGAAATGGGTTAGTGGATGGACACAGGCATACATACATACATGTGAGGAAACCAATTGCAATAAAATGTTACTATGAAATTGTTAGAGTGTATAAATCAGTATTCAACTATATTATAATTTTGGAAGTTCTCATGATAAAATTTTGAGAGATTTTTGACTTAGGTACAAAAATTAACCTTTATTGTTATCTTTTTTTTCCTTTTTTTTTTTGGTTTTTCTCTGGTACCGGGAACCGAACTCACCACCTTGCGCTTGCCAGGCAGGCGCTTTTTGCCGCTGAGTTAAATCCCCAGCCCCCAAACACTAACCTTTAGAATGTGTCTATATTGACAGCCTGAACGTCTCAGGGCTTATTTCTTTCCACATTTGACGGTCCGTGGGGAGTATGTCCTCACCCTCTCCATCATCCATTTTTCATGCTTTGTGTGTCGCTTTAGTTTTCTTGGTTTTATCTCACTTTAGATCAGTCAGTTGCTTCACTTGCCTGGTGAGGTTAGCTTTCTGCGGCCAGCTACGCTGTATTAAACTCTGTACCTTCCTACAAACTGGCTCCAGCATGAGAAATGGTAGTATAAGTCCAGCAATGTTGAATCTATGGACTGCCATGAAAGAACTGCTGGAACAGACTGTAAAAAATATAGTGTTACAGATATCTGTCACTCTATATGTCTATTTTCAAATCAAAAAATATATAAATAAAATTATAATGATATAGTAGATCAAAATATTTCAATAATCATCACATGGCTGTGTTTCAAGCATTCTAATACTTTGCCACTTTGCCACAACTCTTTCTCGGAGTGGACCACCATCAATTATAATATTAGAGCGGGTGGACCTGTCGGTAGGAGATTGGTGGGGTTTACTTATTCCTATTTCTGCAACTCTTACTGTAATTAAACATTTATTAAGAATCTGTCACGTGTTAGACTATCTACTTCAAATAGTCAGCTGTTTTCATATATATTAGTAACAGATTTTTGTTTCCATCTGTGTTTGTTATTCGTTTTTGGTTTTTTTTTTCCTATTTAAACAACATCTGTATTTGGCACTCTTAATTTTTTGGTTGTTTTGAAAAATGACAATCAGTGATATTTGATCAAAAGAGTTCTAGAATAGAAAACAAAAAACAGAATTTCTTGAAAATAATTAGGAATGTACGTTGGTAGTTTAATTTCTGTCTTCATTTTTCTTTCTATTTTAAACTGAGAGGAATAACCTGAATGAATTCTAATGATTTCTAATGCTGCATCCAGTTCTTCCCCACCACTTTCTGTCTCTCTCTCTCTATCTCTCTCCATAGATATATGATATAGATATAGATGATATAGATATAGATATATAGATAGAGATATATTAGTAGCAACATGTATTCCTCTTATAGATTTCAGTGAAAAGAATGACAGCAGAATTGCAGGAGACAGAAACTTCGGGACTGTTTTGTTAGTATAAGCTACTCACACTACCTGTGAATAATTCTGTTATTTGAAAGTTGAATTGATTAGTTGTAAAGACATAATTAAAATTCTGAGACAAATTAGTTTTTAAAAATAAACAATTCTGGACATAGCAGAGCATGCTTGCAGTCCTAGCCGTAACGCAGGCTGATGTTGGAGAGCTGCTTGATCCTGTGAGTTGAAAACCCTCCTTGGCAGCATAGGGAGAATTTGCCTCAAAAATAATAACAACAAAATAACTATAACATATAAATAAAGAAGAATAAGTTAATAATAAAAAAGAGATGGTATAGAATCATATGAAATTTTCAACTAGAGTTGTTATTGGCAACAAAACATTTTGAAGACAAAAGTAGGAACCCAAAGCACAGAGAACAGATTATAGACAATAGCTACCGTAGCAATTAATCTGACTTTATCAATAACCACGTTCATCATCAATAAATGCACCAAGTAAAAGAAAGAGTTGTCAAAGTGGATTCACACACAAGACTGATTTCTATGTTGCATAGAAGAAACACATGTTAATTACAGAAACTCATATAGATTTAAAGATAATGTATGTAGACAAAATATACCATGCTAACAATAATGAAAAGAAAGTAGTAGAAAATATGTTAATTTTAGACCAAGTACACATCAAAGAAAATAGTATTACTACAATGAAAATAGTCATTGTACAATCATAGATTGGTTCATTCCCAAGAACCCAGAACAATCCTTAACATGTATGCAAGTAAGAACAGTGTCAAAATACCTGAGGTAAAACTGCTAGACCTGCTTGAACCTGTTTCATGCATTCTCATTCTTTCCTATATTGTTCATTCAGTGTTTCTATCATTTTCTGTGCTCCCCTATTTTTTATCTATGTCTTCTTTAGACGTGCTGAGCAATTATTTCATTGTTGTTGTCCTTCCTTTTTCTTTTTACCTGAGAGATTATTTCTGATCCGATTCATTCTAGGACCGGATGGAGTTCTTTCTTTACCTCAGTTGCTAACGTTTTAGAAATTTCAGGTGTGTGACTTTTAAGTTCGTCTTTGTCAGTGTCTCTGGGACTTATTCTCAGTGGGCTGGAGGTAGGCAGAGGTTCATGAACAAAAAAGAAATTGCATGAGAAATACTTCAAAGAATCAACAACTGGGATCTCACCTTATTGAAAAGTTTGTGCACATCTAAAGAAATCACCAACAAAGTAAAAAGAAAACCCATGAACTGGGAAGAAACTTTAGCCGACTGTCCCTCAGAAAAAGGGCTTCTATCTGGAACATATAAAGAATTAAAAAATTTCAGCCCCTCCCAATTCAAGGACCCAATCCAAAAATGGGCATCTGAGATGAATACACACTTCTCTGATGAAGAAATACAAGTGGCAAATAAATATGTGAAAAAATGTTCAACAGCATGGGTCATTCAAGAAATGAAAATTAAAACAATATTGAAATTACATCTCACTCTTGAAAGAATGGCCATCACCAAAAATTTAACCAATGTTGAATGGGGGGTGTGGGGAAAAGGGAACACTTTTCCACTGTTGGTGGAAGTGTAAATTGGTACAACCACCGTGGAAATCAGTGTGGAGATTCCTCAAAATATGAGGATTAGAGGTCCCATTCAAGCCAGCTATTTCCCTTTTGGGTATTTTTCCAGAAGAACTGAAAACATCATACCAAAGTGATATGTGTGCACCCATGTTTATAGCAGTGCAATTTGTCATAGCTAAGTCGTGGAAGTAACCCAGATGCCCATGGAGTGAGGAATGGATAAAAAA
>NW_004955412.1:2935177-2939315 GCF_000276665.1 Chinchilla lanigera
TTTATTGTTTCTGCATTTTATTTTTATCTTCTTTGTTGTTATTTTGTTTTCTTTTCTTCTTAAAATAAAATAAAATTAGTAAAAAGAAAAAACCTACTAGAACTTCAAGGAGAGAGAAACCCACTATTAAAGCCTATCAAAAACAGACAGAGTGAGCAAACAAAAATCAGCAAGGAATTAACTGAACTGAAAAACACTGTAAGTCAACTAAGTTTTGTGCAAAAATTACAAAAAAGAATATTGTCTCAAACCTCAGTTGTAACATTCAATATAGTTATATTCTGGGCCATCAAAACATATTATTTCCAATTTAAAAGTATGTATATCGTTATATATATATATATATTGAATGGAATTACAAGAAATATATATCATTTCATATGTATTACAATGGAATTAAAGTAAAAGTCAATAGCAGAAAGCTATATGGAAAAATTCCAATCTTCCTGGAATTTAAACAACAAACCTCTAAATAACACTCGAATTAAGGGGGGAAAAAAACTTTTAAGATAAATGTTTTAAATAAAAGCTATCAAAATTTGTGGGACAAAGTATAAGCAGTTCTTAGAGGAAAGTTTATATCATTGAACTAATATCTGAGGAAGGAGAGAAACTTGAAAATTAAGCATCTAAATATATTGTAGAAAATTTAAAACAAAAATCTTACTTTTATTTTGCTGGCTTTGCTTCTATTTACTTTTGGTTTTCAAAGTTCCTAAAAGAAACCTAGATTATTAAAAAAGTAATAAACCTCTAGCCAGTGGAAAAAAAAAACCAGAAAGTTCACAATTTATTGATACCAGAAATGCATATTATGAACATTAAAAAGTACGATGGCGTATGCCACACCAGCACTCTGGGAGGCTAAGGCTGGAGAATCGCAAGTTCCAGCCGAGCCTAGGCAACTTAGTGACTTAGTGACACCCTGTTTCAAAATAAAGAATAGAAAATATCCCTAGTATTGAAAAATAGACAGAGAAAGAAAGAATAAAGAACCACATGTTCACAAATTTGGTGACCTAGATGAAATTGTTCAATCTGTTTAAAGACCAAATCTACTAAACCTCGTGAAAGAAAAAACAGGTACATGAACGGGCCTATATTTATTTAAATTGGATTAATAGCCCACCAAAACAGAACCTTGTTCTTTTCTTGTTCTGTCCTTGTTCTTCACATGCACACTTGCTACCTGACCTGCTGCCCCATTAGACACGTGCTACCAAAGCCACTATACTGTAATCTTATTAGTTGGTCATAGCTTTGTCCCACCTCGCACCATCTCAGGACTTTGCTCCATAGCTGTTCCCCAAAAGTAGAGTCTACAGGAACCCACTTTCCAGATCCACTTCTGTCTCTTAGACAGAAGCTAAATATTTCCTGCTCTTAACCTCTGTTGTTCCTTAAAATTCATCTTCAGTTTTGGGGAACATGAACTCAATGTATCAGACATCTAGGAGGTTGAGTAATATAATATTTCTCTTATGTTATTTTCATGATTTGGAGATCCTATATCATCCCTGAATCAAGACGATATGGTTTAAATGTCTGTCCAACTCAGAAGCTATTATATTGAGGTTTCATAAGTTTCAGAGTTTAAGTTAAGCTTGAGATTTCGAGGTTAACCATTGGGGTATAAAGACGGAATTTTGTTGGAAAAGAGCACAGCTTGTGTGGTTAAATAGAAACTGTACACTATTTCTTCTTTGCTGGACATGGACCAACCTCAAGTCAGTGTGAAACGGCCACAATATGCCTGCCACTCAAAATGCCCACTTGCCAATTTTAAATGTTTTTTCGGAAGAAAAAGGAACCATACTTTTTTTCCTTTACATCACAGGAAATGTATATTTTGTGGAACAGGCCCCAATTTAAAAAGACTTTTTTGTTGCTCACTGTGCACACAAAATTTCCTGTCTTCAGTGACTGAAATGTTTTTCTTTAAACTTCTTGTGTTCTTTCTGAGCAGACCTCCTGTGTTTGTGGGAGGAGATTACAATTCTGCACACAGTAGCTGTCACTCAGAAGAGGGGCCTTGGAACAGTGGTATGAGAACAGAACTTAGCGGCATTCACACTTTAAAGTAGTGAATATAAGCACCTAGGGGTGATTCAGATTAGCGCTGCGGACCTTGACAAGGTAGATGTAATGAAGATTAAATAAAAACTGGAAGCATCAAGCCATACAAATTCAAATACAAACAATGTATGACAGTTCTGAAGAGCTAGGCTTAGATATCAAAATATATGCGAGAATGATGGCAGCTGTAGGAGAAACAGCTATCTCAGTAACAGCTGCATTTTATTCTAAAAATAAATGAGAAACATAAAGAATCTTCATATTAAATTTGTTTCCAGATTTTATTATTTCAAAAGTTTTTGGAGAATTGTTTCATTAAGAACTAGGAATCATGTGCCATTTTCATACATGAAATTCCGCTTTAATAATTCTATCAGAGAATGTTATAATGGTGTTTTTTTAATGTAAATTAATAAAATGTCAATTTTGGTATATTGAGGGTTAGCTCACTGTTAGAGCAGTTTTAGATTTATCAGAAGCAAAGACCCGGAGAGGTGGAGGGAACCAAACTTTATTACGTGGGCGGGCTCGGGGGAGATAAGCTCCCAAAGATCTGCACCCCAAGCCTTTGTTGGGACTGCCATATATCAGGGTTCTGGGCAGAACAAGCACGCACGACCACAGAAGCAGAACCAGGGGTGTGTAGTCAGCCATTCCACATCCTTTTGTCCTCCATGTGGGACGACTAGGTCTGGTTTCCTCTAATGATCTGTTTTCCTCATAACGTAATTTTGACTTTGCTTCTACTTAGAATGTATTCAATGGATGAAGTGATGTTTATTTTTTAGAGTGATAACTTTCTGCATAATATTTTATTCTTAAAAGTAAATTATCTGTATAGCTAGGACAAAAATTGGAACATTTTAAAACATTACTTCTGATGCAGAATTGAAAGTTTTCATAAGAGTAAACTAACAGATTATAAAGATTATGGCAACTTTTACACTACAGGTAGAGGCACTCCTCAGTGTTTCTTTTAAATATGAGCATTATATGAATGAAATTAGTCATTGTCCTTGTCACTAACAGGTAGTATTTATGTTAGATAGGTGCAAAAATTACATTAATTTGATGTCTATTATATTTTGTTAGGATGCCTGATATCATTCATAAATTTTATATATTTTCAGTGGCAAAAAATTTTTTTATGTTAGAAATAAGTAAAGATTAACGTGAATCCATAAAAGTCTATAAAATGATACACCTAACTATGAGGCATTTGTGTATGTATGTCACTGCATAGTGCTGATTAATAAAGCCTTTAGTCAATCAACATCTCATTGTTTCAATAATTATAAATAACAATATTAAGCCTTGCTTTTCTTTTTTTTTTCTTGGTTTCTCGCATTTGCTTCATTTTACTTTTGACAAACCAAAGCCAGAATTTGTTAAGATATCTGAGATTGTTATTTAATCAATGAAATCATCTCTTAATAAAAACTGATCAAATAAAAACAGCTATGATGTTCCTTGATTTATATTATACTCTACCAGCCTTATTCATAATGTGTGTTCATATATAGATAACACTAGATAAATTCTCTTTAGGACAATAGAGAAAGTGATACTCCCTTGTAAGACAATTTAAAGAGGTTGGGGGTTGGAAGAGCAGTAGAAAATAGATCTGATTACCTCAACTTTCTACTACCACACTTCGGGCTATTTCCACCCAGTGCTTCAGTATTAGTTATTAAAACTCCCAGAGCATAACACTAATTTTGTCATCAAGGTACAGAAACATGGGTGTGTCAGAGACACATTTATTTTTTAGAATATTTCTGTCCGTGAATTATTAATTTTAATTTTATGAGTTGTATTATGTTAAATAATAAGTACTTAACAGAAAAAATTACAAAGATAAAGTATTGGATTTTTAGGGGCTGGGGATTTAGCTCAGCGGCAAAGCGCCTGCCTGGCAAGCGCAAGGTCGTGAGTTCGGTTCCCGGTACCGGAGAAAAACCAAAACCAAAAAAAAAAAAAAAAAAAAGTATTGGATTTTTAATATTTATTGAGTGTTTATAAAAGCATCAAAATTTTCAACATCAACTTTTTTGTGTACTAA
>NW_004955412.1:2939917-2959876 GCF_000276665.1 Chinchilla lanigera
TAGCATGTGTCCTTTGCGTTCCTGGCTTTTTTGTAGAATACTTGGCATCTCAGTTCTCAGACTTATACTGACAGAACATGTGCTTAGCTTTCCTTCCCTATGTGGCAGTCTTGTCACATTTCTTCTCCTCCTGTTTCATCAGGAGCTTCCCACTCTATTACACAACATGCAATTAGCAGGAAAATAAAATAGCAATAAAATAAAATACCAACTGGTTGGAGACCACTACAAAGTGGCTGTGAGCAGAATTTAATATTAACCAACTGGCTTTCTGTGTTCACTTGTGAATCTGTCCAAGGCCTAGGCTCCTTGTCAGGAAATGGTGGACTCATAGTAAGTGAACCTCTGTGAGTTACTAATCCCTACTAGAACCTGTAGTGGTGCATGAAGCCGGAAAGACTCAAAGGATAAGACAAGATCACAGCCAAGGACACCTGGGTCAGATCTCAACTGGATGAAGACTACAGCCTCAGGCATCTCATTCTACAGTGGATTAACTTCTACCTTACTTAGAAAAGTCCTTGAGTGGTTCTGCCCTTCTTGAGTACTCCCCTCCCATCTTCTGATAACCAAATAAATATGGGCGACCCAGAGAAGGTCGTGATCTTAGCCTGGAGAGAATCTCAAATTCTGTGAGAGGGCTCAGGTCCTCCTGGGGCCCTGAAATCAGTCAATTTGCCTCTTTTTATTTAGCCTTCACTATACACTCATTGAGGAGATTGTGGACCTGATCAGCCTGCAGTAACTAAGGGATATTATTAATCCCATATCAAATATGTGGTGAGTGCTTAGAATAGACATCAACATTTCCATATCAGCTGTTTATTTTTTTACAACACCTAGAGATAACATCAAAAATAAAAATCCATGCGAATTATAATGTAAATACAAACAAATTCTACCACAGAAACAACCTTTGCTTCAACTGTCATACCCAAGGTAGCTTTATGCATGAAAGCTGCATGTTCCTTAGGCAAGTATCACTTACACTGCATATGTCTTGTTTTCCCGTCCTGTGTTTTAGGACACAGTTGATACCTTTTTTTTCTCCTATGGTCATAGTAGGTCTTTGTGATGCTGCCCCTGCCTGTTCTCATGTCACATCAACAGTGTGCTCCATGATGTTTTTAAGCCCTTGTGCAGAAATATTTTTTTTTCTTCTAGATGATCTCTTATGAGCTCCATTCCTAATCATCTAAGAAAATTTCTCTGTGATACTTTGTGCTTGTTATTTTCTTTGTAAACTATCAAACTATGCCACATGTGTTTAGGATTGAATGAAATGCAACAATTCGCCAGTGTTTTGTGTTTCAAGGAGCATCATATTTGCTGCATAACTCATCAATAACATTTACTCAGCTTTTGGCTTTGTTGTAAAAAGTTTCTATCTTTCCGGGCTTCTGTTTTGTCAAGGTTTCCCTATCAATAATTCTATCATGATGAAATATTGACATCAGCAGCAGCGCCATTATTTTTTGCCACATATGAGGCCAATGTTATTATAGTTTTCAGAAAGCTGAAGCTTGTACTATAGAATTCTCTGTTTTGAAATTGCAACATTTCATCTGGAATTTCTGCTTTGCTCCTGTGTACAGTGCCTGCACTGGTCAGCTTGTGCTCTGTTAGCAAATTCAACATCAGTTGGGAGCAATAAGTGTTCACAGCCTCATTTGGTTCATTACTATACAAATAAGAAGCTGATGGCTGAGTTCCAGTATAAATGTCTAAATGGAAAGCATAATAAATCATCATATCTACAAGGGCATAAATTTTTATGCTATATTTTGACCTATTGCTTTTAAATAAGTCTTTTACATTCCTGTAATCACAATGAGAAATCCCTGCTAAGTTCAGTAGACCTATGAATCCTTTCAATTCAGCTAGTTGAGGTGTCATAATAAATACACTTTTTTAATATGGTTATTGGTGCATAGAGAACATTTTACTTGCATTTCACCCTTGCATCTCAAGGCAATTTGGAGCATTTCATGCTACAATTTCCAACAGTGAATGACAGTTCTGGCATTCTGTTCAATACCTTTCAAAGCTGCAAAGACCCTCACTATGTTTTCAGACATACTTCTAGCACTGGATCATCCCATTTGGTTGTAGGACCATTTCACAACATCTTAACCAGTCAGATACATACTCACATTGCTATTTTCTTTCTCATCTCAATCAAGGAAGTCTTCATTCCCTGTGTCTGTGTCAGTCATTCTAGCTCCATTTCATTGTCACAGGAACATTTAATCACATGGCCAGCATCAAGGTCATCATCAGCATCACCATCATCATAATTATCATCATCATCATCATCATCACCATCATGCACTCACACCACTCTCCTCTTATGAAAGCATAGATTTTACTATAATGGATCATCTTCATCACCCATGCATGAGTAATCTGATGATTCATTTTTCACCTCCAAAACTTGCAAATCTTTTTTTTTTCATGTGCCAATGTACTGAATTGGTCTTCTACCAAAAAAAATCTTAAGAAAACTTTTTTTAATGAAGCCTAGAGTGGTGTGGGTCTATTGGATTCTGTGATGCTTAGGTAACCAAATGCAAAAAATAGTTACCTGGAGCACATGGTGGGGAAAAAGTCCATTTTGCCACTTCTGCACATGTGCACATACCTTGCCGTTCATCACACCCAGTAGGTAAACACATAGATTGCTTCATGTATCCCTTGGGGAAAGGTTTTGGGATACATAGTGAGATAATGTGCTAAACTAGAAATTTACAGTAGAAAAGTTAAGGATTGGTCCACTGGACCAGGCTTACGTTCCAAAAGCATTACAACAAGGAAGGGGTAGATATCTTTACTTGTTTTTTAATAAACTTCAAGCTACTTATATTTAGGGTAGAGAATAAATAATTTAATAATTACCTGTCAAAATCATAGGTAAACTTATTTTTCAGCTGTACAAAAAACACCTTGGAGGTCATTCCTTATCTTTTTTTATAATCTCTCATCAACAATTGATCTATTGTTAATGATACCAGTTCATAGCATTTCCAGTGCTACACCAGAAGTTCTTGCTTTGTATTGAAATATCTTCTCAACTCTCCTCTATTTTCATCCTTGCCCTGTCCTTTTCCATGTATTTTCAATATGTCACTCATTTAACACTTAAAATATAGGTCAGATCAGAACACTTTTGTGCTGAGAGGTCTCTAATGCCTCTCATTTTAGTACAAGTAGAATAGAGAAATACAAATTCTTTATCATATTTACAGAGCCTGTATTAGTTTTTTTTTTCTGCATAAATTTAGTAGACTTAACATCATTCATTTGTATTACCTCACAATTCCCACAACTACATGTCAGGGTACAGATGAAGTGAATTCTTTGTTTCAGGGTCACACTGAAATGAAATCTTAATTCTGGCTAGTTCAGAGGCTTGGCTGAGAGAAAATAGGACATCAAGTTCCCTTAAATTCTTGACATCTGTGATTTGTTATTGATTTTAGGATGGAAGCCATTTTTTTCATCAGAAACAAGTCTCTCTGAGCTCCTAGAAGTCATGTATAGTGAATTGTTATATAGTTCTCTTCACGGGGCCTCTAAGAATTTGATAGTTTATTTCTTGAATGCTAACAATGTAGACAAATCTTAATATCTTCTAGAAAAATATACAAGGAGTCCAGTGATGTACACTTAAGTTAACAATGGACTACATACAAAACATGGTTCTCTAAATCTATATAGCCTAACGAACTTGAAGCCATCTTTGTGTGAGTACTTTGATATTTCCGCAGCGATGAAAGGATGCATTTCTGAGAAGATATTCCCATCAGGAAGAGGAGCATGAGGGTATACACATACAATCGTAACATAAACATAAGAATAACACTTTATCCTAGCCTTTTCTAACAGAGAGAATCTAGTTACAGACCCTTCCCAACACAAGGGTAGAGGAACACGTGGGCCACGATCACGAAGACCTCATGAACAATGCCTTCTTCACCTTCCGACTTACCGCTTCTCTGAGGTTACTGACCAGTCTGACCCCAGGCTGTTGCCCACGCGTTGGGCTTTTTGCTGTTCCTTGTCACAAAGCAAACTGCTGGGCGAAAGTCTACATGCTAACAATGCTATCTGTGGAAAAGCCCCTTTTGAGGAAAAAGATCCACAGAACAAGGACTTATGTTGCTTTTCCTCAAGCAAAAAAGAACTTTCAAGGAAAAACATCCTTGATGAGTTATTGAAGGCAGCAACTCTCATTCTTGTTGTATCCTACCCCTGAAATACTTTTCTCCAAAGACTATGCCATTTTATTCATTTTTTGTCTATACTTCTCATATGCCCTGTACACAAACCCTTCTTTTAACCATAGAATTCCGAATACCAACACAGGTTCCTCCTGGGAACTTACTGAAAACCTCTCAATAGCTATGTAGGCAACAGGGTAAGGACTTGTTCCTCTGCTCCATGAATGGGGAGTAAGGGAATAATTGACCAAAACAAAGAAGTCATTTTTGAGAGAAAATACTGTTCTTATGAACCGTTCACAACATCAAAAGGGTTGCTTTGGGTTATTTGATATTTCTTTTCATTGTTTGTGCACTTTCCCATTAATATGATCAAGGCATTTAAAATTTAGCATCCACAAGGGGTGCACTATTGGTTATATTAACCCTACAGTAAGAGTCTTGCTAGAGGAAAGGTAGGAAATCCACGAATCTTAGTGGAGATCTACTCACAAAACTTTGAATGCATTTAATATTCAAATTAACCCTAGAGGTATGTGACGGCTTGTGTCCGCTACGTGCCCCAAAGCCTCATGCGGTCACAGGTGGGACTTTCTCAGAAGCGGCTGCATCTGGAGTGTGTGACGCTGGAGTTGATTCATGGTGCAGTGCTAGGCTCAAGGGCCCTAGCATGAAGGGTGTGAGTGCTGCCCGCCCTGAGTAGCCTGGATAAGATAAAAGGGGCAGGAACGTGGTGTTTAGGTCCTTTGCACCTTACGGGTGCCATGAAATATTCTGTGTGATGCCCCTCTGCCAACACACCCTGCCTTTTAACCAGCCAATTATGGACTGAAAGCTTTTCAAACTGCGAGCTAAATAAACCTTTCCCTCTCTAACTATGGTGTCGGGCATTTGACCTCAGCAATGACAGAAAAGTAACCAAGACAAGGTATATGATTATTCTAATTTTATTTCATAAAATATTTTATTATGTTTAACTACCACATTTTTATATTGAGCCTATTAGCCAAAATGTGATTAGGCACTACATGGCTCTATGTACATAACTTTTCAGGCAGATATCACAGATTCCTTTTTTCCATTGCTAGATTTACGGACACAAGCTGTGAAGTTCTTAGAGAATCTATGAGGCAGGCCATTGGGAGTTTCTAAATGGCAGGCAACAAAGGACCTTCCCTGAAATTAGTGGCACCTATCCTACGCTACTGTCCACAGCTGTGCAGTACTTGATCTTTAGTCTGCTGGAAATGACACAAAGTATTCACAGGGGTGAGCAGGCTATCCCTACTTTTTCACACTTGTTATAACACAATAATTACAGACACTGAAATTTGAAAAGTGGCATTGGTTGTAATTTTGTACATTAAGTAGAATACAATTCAACTTCAGTTTGTAAGCCTTGGTTGAGCAAAAATTCATGAACACATGCACGGATAAAGAAAATGTAGTGTGGAATATATTGCAGTCATACAATACAGGAAATTCTGTCCCTCTGGACTTCATAGATGAATCTAGAGGACACTGCATTCAGTGAAAAATGCCAGGTAAAGAATGGTAAGTACAGCACAACTTAAGCTATGAGCAGCTGAGGCTTTGGGGAGACATCTAGGTACAAGTCATAACCGTTATCTTTGCTCTATTTTCATAAAAGTTTATAAGTTCTTAATTAAAATCTATTGAATTCATAGAAGTAGAGTTAAATGATAATTATCACAGGCAGGGAATAGGCAGGAATAACAAATGGGAAGTTACCAGTCAAAGGGAAGGAAGTTTCCTCCACAAAGGAAAACAGGTTTTGAGATCTATTGTACCACATAATGACTATAGTTAATTATAATGTATACTTCAAAGTAACTGAGAGAATGTTTTCAAAATATCACCATAAATCGTCAAATAAATGAAGTGATTTCTATATTAATTAGCTTGTATATATAAATATATACACTCTCAGTGAATCCCATTACACTCCATAAACATAATAAAATTAAAATTTGTGAATTACAGAAATAAAAGACTTGTATTCCCAGTCTTAGTAATTTCTGCGTTGCTGGGACGAACTACCTGACACCCGCAAGTTAAGGGAAGGAAGGTTGCTCTTAGCTCCCACTCCGCTGAGGTTTCAGTCCAGTCAGCTGGCTCGAAGGCGGGGCGCCCGCGGAGGGCATCGCAGGGCACACAGTCCAGGCGCGGTGGGCAGAAGGCGGAAGACCTACCTCTTTTCATTCTCTTATATTCCATCCGGGCCACAAGCCTATTTATCGGTGCTGCTCGCGCCCAGGGTGGGGTCAGTAAATCCATTCAGCCAAACCCAGAGCTATGCAAATCCACCGAGGGGACTAATCTAGACATCGCACACCTTTAATACACCTTCCCGAGATCCAGCCACCTCTGAATAACCCTAGCTATGAGCAGCTGAGGCTTTGGGGGGACATCTAGATACAAGTCATAACAGTTATCTTTGCTTTATTTTCATAAAAGTTTATAAGCTCTTAAGAAAAGTAACATCACACACACGTATTCACTTATACACATTCACACAAAATAAGACTTGGGATTCCAAAGGGAAAAGATTTTATGCTAATGTGGTAAACAGAATTCAGTGCGTACCTTGGAAATAATATGGGATTCTGAAATTGAGATCTGGTGGAATATAGGGATCATGTGAAAGCATAAATGCATTATGATTCAAAAAATTAGAATATGCTGCCAAGATATATTTTCTGAGAAGATTAAGGATGGTATTCACGTTAAAACATTCCAGACAAACAGATATAATATTACCAGAAAGGAGACCTGACTATGAATTTGATTTAACTATGTTATTTTGTAGCTAACTTGCTTTATGATGATTTTTCTTAAGGTAATCAAGAAGAGCAATGACCATTACAACAATTACAATACAGTCTTCTGATAATAGGTTTACTATAAGTAACCAACAGGACTCCTGCCCTGGGTACTGTAGAGCACTTCGAAAAGATCAGCTCTTAGGAAATAATAAGCCACTTAAATCCATTCTGCACTGGGAATGCATTATGTCAGCATATTGTATAAAAATCATTGCACTGGAAAAGGTCAGCGTCAGAAGCTGAGGAATATGCTTCAAGATTTTGAAAGGAGATTTACCAGTACCTAGCCAAATAATTCACACATATATACTTAATGGAACAGTCCTGCTACACTTAATATTTCTACAGAGAAATTGAAAATGTAAAGAAAGAGTGTGATAAGAAAGGGGATAAATTGTGACTTTAGGGAAATTTTATCATTTTTTTCGGTCTCAGATATCTACTTATAATATTCAATGGAAAAATAACATATAATAAAATTAAAATTAAAATACTTTGGTTTATTTGAAGATTAATTATACCTATATATGTACACTGTTTATAGCTTTGTAAGCACAAGTACTTAAGAATAGCTATCATTTATTCATTGATTTTAATTTTTATTTTCATTAGGAAGGTTATTAGTACATAGTGATTATATTATTAGTAGGGACTTGGTACATGTACACAAATTGTTTAAAATAATAAAATATTTACTTGGACAACTAGAAAAATAAAACAAATTCATAAAATAAATACAAGCAGAAATAAAATAAATCACACTTCACACACACACACAAACACTTACACACACACAATGATTAGTTATCATACAGGGGAGTAGACCTGTAATCATAGGAACTTGGGAAGCAGAGGCAGAGGGATAGCAACTTCCACACCAACCCAGGCAATTTAGCAAGGCCCTTCTATAAACAAAACTTAGAAATACAGAGGATGGGACGTAGTTCAATGTTATAATGCTTTCTAAGCATGCAAAAGACCTTGGGCTTACTCTTAGGACCACAATAAAAAGTTTTAAAAGGGCAGGATGGCCTGTCATTGTCATCACCATCACTATCATCATAATTTTAATCACTATTGCCATTTTAATGCATGTAGTTATAGTAAAAGAATCTTTCTCTAGAAAGATATATACTGAAAAACACTAGTACTGTTTCTCTGTAGGACTCAAATGAAAGAAAGTGAAATATTTTAAGTTTTCACTCTTCTTTATTTGGTGTGAGTTGAGAAGTAAGTGTGTGTGTGTGTGTGTGTGTGTGTGTGTTTCTGATAATACCAATCCTAACATCCTAACGGACAGGAAGAATGCCCTGCCTCTAATCCAGAGGCCTAGTCGGTGTTCCTCTTTCATGACTGTAAGAGCAGGCATGTGCACTGACATACTCTTCACCTTAGAAAGATATTTCACCATGTACCACTCCACCAGACACCTAAATGTTTCACTGAGATAGAAAACACTTGAAAGGCTCATTGGATGTAATTTGCACCCTCTGGTATGACGTTCCAAGAAGTCTAGAGTGGAAACTAGAATCGCTACTAGTAAGCACATAGCAGCGTCCTTGAGATAACAGATCAGTGTGATCTTAGAGAAGAAAATGGGGCAATCGAGTCCACTGCACACTAAATTTTACACAGGGCTGGGAAGTAGATTAATACTGCGTTGGTCTAGTTGTATTGCTATAAGGAAACGCCCAAGAATAGGCAGTTTTACAGGACAGTTTATTTCCTTACATTTACGGAGACTGAGGTGTCTAGGAATAGGGTGAAATGTATTTCTTTTCTACAAATGGCCCTGATCTCTTGTTCTAAGATCACATCTCACATGAGGTACCCCAATATGTTAAAAGGGAAGAAAAAAAAGCAGCCAGTTCAGTCTCTAATGCCTTTTTGTAAAAGCTCTAATTCCACCCATGAGAGCACTGCCCTCCTACAGGCTCCACTAAATGCCAACTCGAACTGGAGTAATAAAAAGCATTCAAACCATAGAAACCTCTGAAGGTGTGTTACTGGCATTGCTATCTTAATAAAACTTCCGGGGAGCTTTGTTGACTGAAATAAAAAAAAAAAGAAACATTTATGATGTGAATAGCTGCATACCAGGCACCAGTGGCGGTATTAATTTGCTCAAGTAATGAAACTGCATCTGGCAGAGCAGCTGCAGTTGGAGTCACCACCTGGTTAAGTTCACAGTAAGCCACTGTCTTCTCCAGGGTCCATTAATCTTTTGCACAGAACAACTAGGTGAGTTCACTGGGGATGTATGGGAATCACCAATCCTGTAGGTTTTGCGTTCTTTACAATGATTCTAATTGTAAACTTCCTCCAAGAATGTGGTATTTTTTGTTTGCTATTTTCCTACACAGACCATTCTAATGGTCTTTCCCAACATAATAGCCATCACTGCGTAGTTCAAGGAATCAGTGTGGGTATTTACCTGCCAAGTAGAGTTATTTTAATTATTTATTATAATTACAAATTCCAGAACTGGAAAAATATTCACAAGATGGATTTGAGAGTCCACTGGTCCAACTGTGAGTTGGACCTGACCTAAACTGCACTGATCACTTGATTGCATATGGCCCTACTCTGATTGGCAAAACACAATGGTATCTTGGGTCCTGTAGAAATGTTAATTGGGAGTGAATACCCAGTGGTATCAAGAGTTCTGATTATTTATTTTTCCTCAGGACAAAATGTTTGTAGTAAAAGACTGAGTTTGTTTGGGGAGAGCTCAGAGCAACATTAGCAGTCTTCCAAAGGGGCCTTTATTACACATACATATGAAAAGTTTTCAATATAACCCCACTGAATTCCCATTTGTGTTCATGTTGTCATGTATTTTATATCTGCAATTTAAATTCACATTAAATAAGGTTTTATTTTTTAAAAATAACACAGTACACTCTAAAGAAATTAGAGAGCAACAACCTAATAATGTTTTTCATTAAACATGATAATTAGAATTTCTGAATTATTTCACTTCTTCTATATACAAATCCCTGTTTGTGCCATTTATCCTTAAGCCTAAAGAAATCCCATTAGCATTTTTCAGTGTATACCTGTTAACAACAAATTTCCTATGTTTTTATCTGAAAACGTTTAGGTTTTCTCTGAATTGTTAAAGATGTCTTTGATGGACTGGGGATTTAGCTCAGCAGCACGGTGCCTGCCTGGCAAGCACAAGGTCCTAAGTTTGAATCCCTGTACAATCAAAACAAAACAAAACAAAAAGGTGTCTTTGATAAATAAAGAATTATAGACTTAGTTTTATCAGTACTCTAGATTTCTTGTCTTCTGAACTCCATATCTGATAACACTCTCTTCTGAGTCTTGCTCTGTTTTTAAAGTCTTCTCTTCATATTTGATTTCTAGTAGACTCATTATAAATTATCCAGAACACTTCTGTTTTTTTTTTTGTTTTTTTTTCCGGTACCAGGAATTGAACTCACAACTTTGCGCTTGCCAGGCAGGCGCTCTGCCACTGAGCTAAATGCCCAGTCCCCCAGAAGACTTATTAATATTTATTATTCTAGTGTTTTCCTGCACTATGTGGATCTATTAGAGAAATTTGGAAAATATCTCACCCATATGTCATCAACCACTTTTATAACCAGCTTTACTTTTACGATCCTGGGACTCTAATAAAATCTATGATCAGAAACTTTACAACTATATCTTAGTTATATATAGTTATCCTTATAACTATATCTTTTTTCAATCTGCTTATTTTTTTCTAAATTTCCAGTGTCTCTGAATATTTTTTTTCTAAATCCCCAATTTGTGCTAATTCAGAGAAACATTTTATTCCATATATTTTAATTTAAAATTCTAAGATTTACATGTAGTTATTTTTATAGATAGTAAAGATTCCCATCTCTCCTGTCCGTATTATTAGTGCTGTACGTGCTTTTCTTAGGATTTTTCCTCTGAAAGTTTTTTTTAAATTATACCTTGGTATTCGATTGCTTTGAAACTCCTTGACTCTGGTAATATTTTGATATATTTTGACATGAACTTTTCGTCCAGGTACTTGTCGTTTGCTTGGTAGTAGGGCTTGTCAGTGTCCTTTGGCTCTTGGCACCCGTGAAGGAGGACACCAAGGTGACACTGTAGCAGTGTCTCTGCTTCTTAAAAGGATTAATAGTTTTTGTTAATATGTTGCTGCAGGGCACGATACGTTATTGAAGTTCTGGATTATTTTATATTCCTCTGAAGTTTATTGGATTTGTCCCAAAGTTTAGTAAAATTACTTCCTGCTTACCTATATTTAAAGATTTTAATTTACCTTTTTGAAAAGAAGGTCTATTTTAGGTTTGTCTTAAATGTAAAATGAATCCCATAATACTTAGATCTTATATTTCCTTTTAAAGTGTTTCTTCCAGGTTGCTGTAGGAACACTCGGTGTTTCTTGGCTCTATTTCTTTAAGAATTCTCTCTTGAACTGGGAAGCGGTGAAATCATTCGAAGTCAGCTTTGTACTGTAAACTTCATCCTCTGAGAATGGAAGCTAATGACAGTGTGGGTGCTGGATTAAGTTCTTGATGGCCAGTGGTGGATTGGCCTGTGCGTCGTGTGAAAGGGGCCGTGGAAACATAACCGCCATTCTCTTGCTGAAATGCTTGAAGACCCTGCAGTTTTACTCTGTCTATTACCAAAAGATTTATTTTTCCAATTAGATAAAATACCATTGATCTAGGGAAATCGGCAAGAACAGCACAAGCTGATCCAGCTGGTCTTTGTCCGGTTTCCTCCAGCGGTTGAACTTCAGTGATTATTCTATGATGCTATTTTATTACGTATGTACATTTGTGCACCCTCCGTCACAATATCGAAACAACTGTGTCACTTCCACAGAAACCCTCAGTGTGAGACCGATTTACTGCAAAGAAGTAGATTTTGGCCACTGATTACTGATGCAAAGAGGAGCAGAGCCTTATTACTGTGTATAAAACGTCCCTCCGCACCCCCCAGTGAGATGACAGAGATAGGGAAACCTCAGCATGATGTTTATCAAACTTAACTTCTACTAAGTCTCAACACTCCAACCCCTATTACAACAGAATCGTATTCCATTGTACAGACAGAGCACATTTTGCATATCTGTCCATCTCTTCCTCAGTCTATGTTTCGTTTCTCCTTTTGTCCTGTGAATAATACTACTATGAAAATACAATTTTTTATTTGAAGACACCTTGCAGTTCTGTGGGGTGTATTCTAAGGAAAGGAACTACACGTTAGATGGTTCAAATTTTTCAAGAGATCCCGCTAAAATTATTTTCCCCAGTGTTTTTACTGTATCTCATTCCCCTAGAAAGGACAAAGTTTCCAAACTCTTCATGCCTCTGCTGTGCATTGATGTTTTCGAGTTCTTTTTGTCTTGATGCGAATTGACATCTTGGGTGGTTTTCACTAGCATTTTCCTAGGGCCTGCTGTGACCAGCACTGTTTAATATACTTGCTGATGATTTGTGCACTGCCTTTTGAGAAATATCTGTTCATTTGCTTATATTTGACTGGGTTATTCATCTCTCTTGGGGTTGGATACCAGATTTTAAACAGATACACGTGTTACCATTTTATGGGTAATAATTTCTCTGTCTTGATACTACTCTTTGATTTAGAAGTTATCTTTTAAAATTATGTTCAGTTTTATTTGCTTTATATTTGATGTTATATTGATGAATATATTGCGAGCTTTTTATAAATTTTAAAGTTTTAGCTCTGAAATTTAAGTCTTTGATCCTTTGTAAAGTTAATTTCAAAAAATAAAATTAATTTCAGTATATAATATGAAATAAGATCTTAGTTTGTTCTTTTGCATGTATAGAAATCTTCTAGTCACCCCAGAAACACTTAATTGGGGGCAATAATATTCAAAAATAAAGGGATTTGCGATTCTTGTTGAAAATAATTTCAAATGCACAATGTATCAAATATGTTACTCTGCAGTTATCTTGTTTTGAAATCTGTTTTATTATTTTATTTATTTCTCTTTAAAATAATAAGAAAATAATTTTACTGTGGAATTCTGGGTCCATTTCCACACTCTTAATTCTATCCCACTGAGCTGTATGACTCTTGTTATGTAGCATCATATTGCTTTGATTATTGTTGCTTTCAAATAAATTTTAAATCTAAAAGTGTGAGTGTTCTAACTTTATGATTTCCTGGGTTTCACTTCTGTAAAAGAAAATGTTATTGGAATTCTTGTAGGAATTTCAGTAAATCTGTAGATAAAATGGGTGCTATTTTCCTGTTTTACTTTTATTTTTTGCAGTACTGAGGACCGAATCCATGATCCCTATCTCCATTTTAAACTTTATTTTTAGACAAGTTCTCACAGAATTGCTCAGGTTGATCTGATATTTGCAATCCTCCTGACTCAACCTCCCAAGTAGCAGAGATTACAAGTGTGTGCCACCTTGTGTAGCTAGATGTCATTGGCATCTTTACAATATTACATTTTCCTGTCCAAAAATAAGGCATATGTTTCTATTTCTCTAGGTCTTCTTTAATCTTTTAAGGAATATCTTGTGATCTGAAGAACACAATTCTTACACACACTTGGATAAATATGTTTGTCTTTCACATTTTTGAATGCAGTCCTGAATGAAATTTCAGTCTTCATTTCTTTTTCAAATATTCATTGTATTTTGAAATAGAATAAAGTTTTAGTGTTGATCTTATATCCTGCAATGAGGCTAAATTCACTTATTAGTTCTCATTTTTTCTGAATATCCTTTGGGGACAGAGAGTGATAGATGATAGATAGATAGATGATAGATAGATAGATAGATAGATAGATAGATAGATAGATAGATAGATAGATTTGGACGATGTATTTTTCTTGTGTAATGGTTCCAGTTACAACTTGCAGGGAAATGTTGTAGAGATATGGTGAAACCTAGCATCCTTCTCTTGCTTGTGATTCAGAGGAAAACTCTTATAATTTCAGAGTTGATGATATTTTTCATTTATTTATTTACTTATTTATAAATTATTGTAGAACTTTCCATACATTTTCTTTAGGCACCAGTATCACTAGCTCATTGAATGTTTGTGTAATGGAAGCGTGTTGGGTTTTTCAAATGATTTTTTTGCATTGACTGAGATGGTCTTACAGTTATGAGTTTGTTTTATTCATTCTATTAATTTGGTATATCACCTTGACTTAACTTTCTTTATTGAATAAACCTTATTTTTAAAAACAAAATTTAAAAACATAGCTTTCTTTTACCCTTTACCCTCCACACAACCAACCTCTGCACTGCATACATACCATTTCAGTAACAGCTGATGAACTTGCGTGACACAAAGTTGTCACCCAAAGGTCATGCTTCACTTTCAGGGCAGCTCTGCTGTTGTACATTCTGTGGGTTTGGACAGAAGATGCAACATATGTCTTCCATTGTATTGTCCTATAGAAAAAAGGTCACTGTCATAAAAATTCTCTGTGCTCTTAGTATATCTTTATATCCCATCATTTTTAGGAGTCACAGTTTTTTACTCTTTCTAGTTTTTCCTCTTCCAGAATAATATACTGTTGGAATTAGATGTAATGTAGTCTTTTCATATTCATTTCTATTGCTTAGTAATAAGTATTGAAGTTTCTTCCGTGGCTTTTGCATGTTGATAGATCTGGAGGATAATATTTCTTTTTCCGGGTTTGCTACAATTTATTTTTTCATCTACTGAGGAACATCATTAAGAACTTATTTCTCCAGGCTATCAAATTTGTTGGCACAGATTTGCTCAGACTATGTCTTCATTACCCTGTTAATGATCCTGAAAATTATAGTGATGACTTCCTTTATATTTTAAGTATGATTAAGTTTTGTTTTCTCTCTTTTCCTTTCATTAGCCTGGCTAAAACTGTATCATTTTTAAAAATTAACTTTTCAGAGAATAAGCTCTTGGTTTTAATCTTCTATTTAGTTTCTCTTTTCAACTTCATTGTCTTTTGCTCCAAGATTTATTATTTCTTTATTCTGTGTCTTTTGGCTCTAATTTGTTCATTCAATTATTGTTATTCTGTTTCTATTTGTTTGAATGTGCTACATATTAAGGGTACTGTTAATCTTATTGATTTTCAGAATTTTTAGTTTGTTTCTAATGCATGAATTTAATGCTACAATCTTCCATCTAACTGCTTTTGATACATCTATATATTTTGATAAAGTACATTCTTATTTCATTTATTTCAACAACTTTCTAAATTTCTTAGGAGATTTCTTTCTTCTACATATTATTTAAAAGACTTAATTATGTAAAAATCTCAATTATCCAAGTTCAATTTAAATAATGTTTCATTTAATATTTGTGAAAATTCATCAATGAAGACATGTCTTTTACAACGTTGGATAGTGAAAGAGGTGTCAAACAGTTTTGCTTTTCTACTGAAAAGATCAACATGATTAATTGGGATTGTCTTGACTTTTGTTCAATTTTTGTCAAATAAATGTATTTGCCAAGTTTATTTATTTGTTCGGTTTTCAAGTGGATGATTGTGAATTAAAGCTGCACTCTAAAATATCTGATAACTATAGCACTATCTCCTCTAATACTAAGTAAATAGCGCTATATTAAGCCTACACTCAAAATATATTTAATATTTGAAAAAATTACAAAATAAATTTATAATCTCTGAAATCTGTCTGAGTTAGATTGTTGAACCCTGGATGCTTCAATAATTATGATTACTTATGATCACCTGCTTATTTTATTTTTGCATTTAGGCCCACGAAAATATTTTATATTTTTAATGAGTTGGCTAAAACTTCATAAAGATTTGACATTTGTATTTCATGCTTGAATAAAGTTTATTTTACTCAAGTGTTCTGAAATAATCTCTTTACTAATCAATACAGATTCTCAGTGCCAAGACTTTTACAAAGACATGAATTACATTATGTCTGGCTTTCATTTAATCATAAAAATAAAAGTCTACCACAATAAGGCAATTTACAGAAGGAACACTGGCATACAGAGGGATGGGGCATGCTGAGAAGGCAGAGCAACCAATGACATCCATAGTGAGCACACCTGGGTACAGACAGTTACACACAGAACAATCAAGGCAATCACACAAATCAAGACAATCACACAAAGATAGATGATCAGGAACTAATGCAACCGAGGAAGGGGAAGAGGGCAGTCACCTATGACTGTGCAAGCTGTGGTGGGAGGTATGGTGTGACTCCTGGTATATGCTGCATGTCATGATCAGTATTTTTTGGCTCACTCATAGTTTAAAGCACTGTACTGAGGCATGAAGTATTATTTCTGCTTTTCAGTACCCAAGAGAGATTGAGAAATTGACCCAGGTCTTATAAGCTAATAAAATTTATGTTTTGAAATTCAAATTTATGTCTAGTAGTATAGGATTTCTGAGTTACTCCTTTTTCGTGGACACTATTAAGGAATTGCAATGTCTTTAATTAATACCAACTGATTGATTTAGGCTACAAAAATTTGTCTAATTGCTCCGGTTAATGTTTCCAGAATAGTAGTGATAATGGACATACTTCTTGTTGATTTTAGAGTGAAAACTTTCAGTTTTGGACCATTTAGTACGATATTACCTGTTGGTTTGTCACAGATGGGTTTTACTAGATTGAAATAAAAACGGGGAATCCAATTTTCCGGAAGGGTTTCAACACGAAAAGTTGGTGGAACTTGGCAAAAAACTTTCCCGCAACCAATGAAAAGAACAAAAGAATTATTTCCCTGGCTGTGTTGATACGGTGTCTTACATTTATTGATCTGCACATATTGAACCATTCCTGCATCCCTGGGGTGAATCCTACTTGGTGGTAGATGGTGTGAGGGAGAAGGAATGCTTCTCTACTATTGTTGGGAGTGTAGAGTGGTGCAACCCTGTGAAATAAGTGTGGGGATTCCTGAGAAAACTAAAACTAGAGTGTGGTGGATTGACAACTGGTGGTCATCTTGGAACAACACCCAGCTGAACTGAATCAGCATGGTGCTGGGGGTGGAGGCCCTGCTGAGGATTGTTACTGGCAGCATGAAAAGCAGAACTAGAGAAGAAGAGAGGCTGTTGGGCGCTGAGTGAGGCTGTTGGGAGCCGAGACAAGCTATTGGATGCTGTTAGAAGCTGTAAGGAGCTGTTGGTTGTTTTGAAGGACCTTGTCATACTAGCTTTCCAGATGAACTCAGCTGTTCCCATTGTCCAAGGATCTTGGGACCTTGTTGTCACTGAGAATGGCTTTGGTTCACTTTTGGGGAGCTCTGGTACTCACTTTGAGCATCACTTCCTGGCTGCAGAGGGGAAAAGGTTGCCCATCTCAGTCTCATGGAGAAGCTTGTATTGGCTTTCCTGATGGAAACTTGGCTATCCTGATCATCAGAGGAGCTTGGGACCTCACTGTTGCTGAGGATGGTTGGGGCACATTTCGAGGGAGCTCTGGCTCTTACTTTGCATGTTGCTTCCTGGCTCCAATGTAGACCCCTCAGCTTGCTAGCACAGATCCTTCATCCCGCTGGCACAGACTTTCTAGATTCTACTGCTGATCTTTGGGCCTTCCCAGCACAGATCCATGAAACAGACCTCCATGAGACATTGTCATGGGCTCTAGGCCTCCAGATAGACACATGGGAAGCATTATTACAGGCTCTAAGTCTTCAGCTGAACTCATACAAGACATTATGATGGGATCTACGTCCTTAGCTGGTCAAGGTACTTTGGTCTTTAGTGTGTGGACAGATTTTCTGCACTCTTTTGTATATGATTCTTTGAGTGACTATCATAAATAATCTTATAAAACGCGTTCTGTATATTATTCCCCTTGCTAAAATCCCAAACCCTGGTACCATATAAAATTGGTACCAGGAGTGGGATTGTTGCTGTGACTATACCTGACCATGTGGTTCAAGAACCTTTGGAAATGGCTTGCAGGAAGAGTTTGGAAAGGTTCAGAGATGCTGCCAGAAAGAGTAGAGCTGGAACACTTTTGGTTGTTCTGTATGAGAGATTCTGGTCAAAACTCAGAAGACCAGAAGACTGATAGAAAATATGCCAGTAAAGACCAGGCTTTACAGGAGGTTTCTGCTGAGAAGGACTGCATTAGGTGCTGGACTCTAGACGATGTATGTTATGGCTTGTCAGAAAGTTTGTCTGCATTTTGCTTGTGTCCAGAGACTTTGCCTAAGACTGAGATTAAGGGCAATGGCAAAAGTAATCTGGCAGAAGAAATTTCAAGGCAGTCAAATGCTGAGGCAGTGCTATGGCTATTTTGAGGGGCTTTTAGCCAGATTTATATTGAGAATCAAGAGCAAGGAGCCCGGCATGATTATTTAAAACATTATGAGTTTGGCCAGGAAAAGTGCTCCAGTAAAGCTGTGGACTGCTAAGATAGAGCTAAGGAGATCTGCATTACTGAGCAGGGACAGGAGAATAGAAAAGATGGCCTGAAGGCATCACTAGGAGCAGCAAGTCTCCACCCTTTGCAGCCTCAAACCTGCAAAAATGAAAGACTTTGCCTTGAGAAGAAAGCCGCAGAGTGCCATGTTCCAGAATGGCGGCAGCATAGAGAATTTGTTCCTCAGAATCAGGTTCAGTGATCCGGCTATTCAACCCCTATGGCCAAGAGAGTATGGATACTCTTCCAGTTGGCAGCAGACCTTGGCATCATCCACATGGCGCTGGTTTTAGGTACATACAGAATGCAAGAGTTGTGAAGTTAACAAGGCTTCCACCTTGACTTCAGAAGGCCTAGGAGGCCAGGCAGTGTGCCCCTGAGAAGGCAGTGTGTGAAGCTGTCAGTGAGAAGCCTAAAGTGGAGACCTCAGAAGGTTGGAAAAGCCAGGAGCATGGATTGTCTAAGGAAAGCTGCAAGGAGGGAGCAAAGTGGGCCCAAGAGAGAAACCATGAGAGCTACAACCCCCAGAAGTGCCACAGGTGCAGAGCTGCACAAGCCCTCTGGAGCTCGCAGTTTACCTTGGATTGCTTCGGATGTCCCTCGTGGAACTACAGGACTTAATGTTTGCCCTGCTGGATTTTGGACTTGCTATGATCCCAACACTTTGTATCCCCCATTTGTACCTTTTGGAATGGTCATGTTTATCTTGTGCCATTGAATGTTGGAAGTGTGTAACTTTTCATTAGTACAGGGGCTCACAGCTAAGAGTTTACCTTACATCTTGGACCAGACTTTGGACTTGGACTCTTCAGCAATGTTGAAACTGTTAGGACTTTGGAAACTCTTAGAGATGGACTAAAATGTCTTTGGTATAAAGGGATGTATATGAGTCTTTGGGTGGCCAGGGGCAAAATATTATGGTTTGTGTCTGGATGTACACCCTGCCCCCACCAAAGCCTCATGCAGTCATGGTGGGGAGCTTCTAGAGTTTATGCTTGATTCATGGTCCAGTGCTGGGATTATGGGTGTGAGTGCTACACCTGCCCTGGGGTGGATAGTTTCCATCCAGTATAAGGTAGGGAAAGAGGCTGCTTGCTGCTCCTCCCTTTTTGCTCTTGTTGTTTTTGCTGTTTTCCGCTGCCATGAACAGTTGCCTTCTGCTACATGTCATGCTGGCTCAGAGCCAGCTAAGGATGGACTGAAAACTCCACAAATGGTGATCTAAATAAACCTTTCCTTCTTTAATTTTGAGTGTCAGGTGTTTTTTTTCTCAGCAACAAGTAAAAAGTACCCAAGACATAGAGGTTCAATTTGACCCAACTTCTCCCATTCTTGATATATTCCTGAAAGATACCACAGTGATGTATGTGCACCCATGTTTATAGCAGCACAGTTGGTAATAATTAAATCTTGGAAACAGCCCCAATGCCCATTAACTAATGAATCAACAAAGAAGATGCACTTTTTTTATACAATGGGGTACTACTCAGCCATAAAAAAGGGTAAATTTGAGAC
>NW_004955412.1:2960084-2967648 GCF_000276665.1 Chinchilla lanigera
AAAAAAAAAAAAGATAAAATGGAAACAAAGATTTTGTAAGTAAAGAGGGAAGAAATGTTGAAAGGAGGCTAGGGGGAAAGGAAAAAAGCAGAATCAAAATATGTACAGATACAAATTTCCTATAATGAAAATGATGATCATTTATATCTAAAATATACTATAATCTCAATTAATTAAAATTTTCCAAAATTAGCGGGAAAGGAAAGATCACTGTGAAAGTTAGAATACTGCCATGACCTATAGTAACAAAGCCTGTAGACAGACCCTTCAAAACTGTATCTGATGTAAGTTTGGGAGTGCCTATACCATCTAGAAGCTCTGAAATAAAAAGAGTATCAGTGATAGCCGTCAGATTGAAATGGGACAAGCAAAATGGGAAAAGCAAAGAACCGTGCTGATTTAATTATTCCACTAGCTTACAATCACAAATTATAGCTAACACATACATCTGCATTCAATTCATGAAAGTTTAAAATTCTATTGCCTGAAGTTTGTTAAATAATTTATTTCCCATTCAACCAAAAGTGCCACGTACTTACAAGACACATGGATGGAGAAAATCCAAGGTGTTAAAAATATTTGGAAAATTTTTAAAACATTAATTATTTTCTCTAATGCACTTGAAAAACAAAAAATTTCAATGTTCACAATTTACTTCTATCCATAGTATAAAAATAAATTTGACTCAAAATAACCTTCTCATTTATATATAATAATTATGCCAGTCAGTGTGTTTCAGTGTGATATTTCAATGTGTGTATTATGGATTGCTGATACCCACCTCCCACTTACCTGTTCTTGTTCTTTTTAAATTTATGAATGTTTTGAAGAGTTTAAGAAAAAGGCGATATGACAGTCAGGAACCACTGGTGAAATCTTTAAGTGCTATCATAATTTTGCAAGTATGTCGAAATGCTTGCAAAATAAAGAATAAAGAAAAGTTAAAACCAAATGTTGCTTCAGTTATCTTACAATCTACTATGGACGTGTGCCATGCAGTGATGCACAAATTCACTTTGAGGGTATAAGAAACGGGGCTCATTCAGACCTCAGAAAATGAAACCAAGATGCTGGTGATATAGGGATGATTTCCACAGTTGTTATAACTTAGGAAAGTAACAGCTGTATCTCAGAGGAGAATGGAGAAGTACTATTATGACTTGCAGAAAGAAGAAGGGAGAGGAAAAGAAAGAACCTGGGCAGGAAGGAGAGGAAAAGAAAGAAGAAAAGAAGAGGGCCAGAGAAACTGTAGGTTGAGCCCAGCAGTCCCTACAGTTTAGCCAGAACCCTAATTCTGATGTATGTTAGGATCTGAGAAACATTATGTGGAAATTAAAGAGAAAACCAAACAGTGCTGGCAGATTTGGATCATGTCCCCAATTTCAAATAAAATATTAAGGAAAGTTTCTCTGAGGGAAAAAGAAAATTGAAAAAAAATAGAAATGGTGCATTTCAGGTCACTTTTGCCTCTATTAATTATTTGCATTTTAAAAATAAATGAAATAATAAGAGACACTTTCAATATGTTTATTAATACACAGATATAATTATAATCAATGACCACAAAAGAGTCAAGATAGAGATAAAAAGATGTATGAACTGCATTCTGTGTGTCAGATACTCACACACATGATAACTTTTAACCTTCAAAATTGTGTGTCTTATGCATGAGGACATTCACACTAAGTCAGCTAATCTTTTGGTAAATATAAAAATATACAATGTCTTACAATGAGAAATAGTTCATTGTCTGGATTCCAAGTGCATTCTTGATTACTTACTGCTTTTCTCTGGAGGTGAAATCTTTAAATATCTTTCCAGATACTGTAGCATAAATGGGAAGAAAAGGTGTTCATTTTATTATTAAAGCAAAGGTTCCTTATAGAATTCTCTGAACTACCTCAAAATTGAAGTTTTTATTAGTGTTTGATCACTAGTTTCAGGGTGCTGGAGCAGGCTGATACAGATCACTTCATTAATCACATAATAATGCAAAACTCAAATTCATCACTCTGCTTTAGGCTCCATGTACAGTATCTTGGTATGATTTTCTGTGTTCAAAGTTTACTTGGGAGCAAGTGAAAGAAACACAGTGCAAATCAACGTATGTGAGAGGGGAATGAATTGAAAGGTCATCAAAAATTTAGAATAGCCAGCCAAATAAAAAGGCCATCTCATAGGGCCTGCTCCCCAGAAGCAAATCCTCAGCCAGGAACTTATTTGAGTGGAAGTAATTGAGGAGAGAAAATATTTCCAGGAGAAACCAATTAAGAAATTACGGACAGGGAGGAAGCCCATCTGCACTGTGATTTCAAATAAAGTCCTAGAATCAGTATGGTCTTTCAAGGAAGTCTGGAACATAAATTATACCTTAGAATTTGTTCTTCATCTCTGCAAAAGGATAAAATTTTTTATCTAAACATCAGACAAGTATTGAGATTGTTTTGTTTGTTTGTTTGTTTGTTTGTTTGTTTATTTTGAGACAGGGTGTCACTACGCGGTACAGGCTGGCCTTGAGCTCACTTTGTAGCCCAGCCTGGTCTCCAGCTCACAATGATCCTCCTGCCTCAGCTTCCCAAGTGCTAGGATTACAGGCATCCGCCACCACGCCCAGCTGAGATGATCTGTTTTAATTATGCTTTCTTCACTGATGCCTAAATTTAGAGAAGAAAAATTAAAAGTGACAATAAAGACTTTAGCTTCAGAAGTAATTACATAATAAATGTAAATACAAAAGATACAAAATAAGAATTTTTGCAATACTTCAGGATAAGAAAGATAATTAAAATTGTTATTTCATAATAATACATACATGCATATGTGTTCCCCAAAGATATTATTTTCAAATTTTCTATCATTTAGTCTTAAATATTTTACTAACTTGTACAAGTAATAGCTTGTTAAATAATTATGCATGCTTTTTTCCAGGCTTAACTATCAAGTCAAAAATTTTTAATAGCTGAGTTTTGTTTCATTCTGTCAGTAGAGAGCAATGGTGCATATCGCTTTTGCTCCAAGATGCTGATGAACTGTTAATTCCATTCCAGTGAAAACTAACAAGTATCTTTCCAAGACACACGTATTTTTATAATTGAAAGAATGCTATCAAGTTTTCCTGTGACAACTTAGATTCCTCTTGGAAAGTTTTATTAATTGTAAAATTTGAAAGTTGGAACTCCTCATTGAAAACAAAGTTCCTTAGTTTGTACTATCCTAAGCAAAACTCATCACTTTAACCATGCCTAGACAGTGACTGACAGTTCAAATTGCCTTTTATAAATCAAATCAATTGCAGAATAGGAATAAAATCGGAACTATATTTTGCAAAATGAAGAAAGTTTTCATCATGTTCTTCCCTATGGCACTTCAAAAAGAAAGCCAAGCACCTCAGCACTGTAATAGGAGGCATTACAAATAATAAATGACATGCAATAGCTAGTAGATTCTATTTTATATGAATGTTATATTCAATGAATTAATAATATATTCTTATATTGTAACATGAATTAAACATAAGTGGTTTTGTGGGTCTCAGAAGTTTGGTCAAGTAGACCAGCATTCTTACAATTATGTTCATTATGATATATAGAGCAAGTTTCATTCTAACACATTGTTATGCTTCTGGTTTACAGCAGAAGACTTTACATATTTCTTACTAAAGGTAGTCTCAAAACCAAAGACATGCCACCTTCAGTGTAATTAAATTTCAGGAAAAGCAATACTTTACATCTGTAGATCTTTTTGAAAGATTAAAAACACCATAAAGCTTTCTGAAATAAACTTTAAAAAATAATATAGATTTTAAATTTATAACTTTCATATTCACAGAACATTACAAAGATAGTAGAGAGAGTTGTTCTATGTTTTCACTGACTAGCATTGCATTTTTCTGAGGTATGTATGTTATAAATAATAAATGGATAGTAACACCTTATTAACTAAAGTCAGTAAGGAATCAATATCAATATCAAGATGTTACTGTTATCTCAAGTTCATGCTTAATTTATATCCCCTTGGATTTTGCCTTTTGTCCTCTTTCTGTTCTAGGTTTCTTCCCACGATATTAGACAATAAAAGTTCAATAGCTGAAGATTTTCCCAGACTTTCTTTAGTTTTAATGTTTTTGACAATTTTGATAAGTATTGTACCGGTCAGCTATTTTGTTGAATGCCCTTGAATTAACAGTTGTCTCTTCTGAGATTTTTCATTTATTCATTTTCACTACTAGACAATTACACATTTTGTAACTACTACATTGTTTTTCATGATGAGGAAATTATTATATGCAAGCAAGACCACCAACCTGCAATTTTCACCATACTGAGATGAGAACTCCAGAATGTCCACTATCAGCATAACCTCTCAGGTTGGGGCGGACTTGGATCCGTGATAGGTTTCCCACTGCAGAGGGAATCATTCTCTCGTGTCTGTGTGGTGTGCCTTGAAGGACAGCCCCACCTCCAGTGCACTCTGAGAGGTATGCTCCTTCTCACTGAGGGCAGAGTGTCTGCACACAACATTTGAAAGCCTGCAGCCAGGAAGACTGCTCATTTTCACACAGGTTATTCATACATCACTTTTTTTATTTTAAAGAGAATAAAAAATAGGAAAAAAAGAAAACAAAATGATACAGAATTTCAACACAAGATCATAGGAAATTAAAAATAATTGTTATACTTTGTTATCATCAAAGTAGTTGTTCAGATTTCCAGATATAGGTATGTAAAATTGATCAGACAGTTATGCATTAACTGTTCCTTTCAGTAAACCAATAGAAATTAATAGTACAATTACCTTAGCTATCATACCACAGCAATATATGTGCACCCATGTTTACAGCAGTGCAATTTGTCATAGCCAAATCTTGGAAACAACACAAATGCCCATCAACTGAGGAATGGATAAAAAAGTTGTGGAATTTTTATGCAATGGAGTATTACTCAGCCATAAAGAAAGATAAACTCTAGGCTTTTCTAGGTAAATGGTTGCAACTAGAGACCATACTCATAAGTAAAATAAATCAGACCCCCATGTGTAAACATTGTATTGTCTCCCTAGTATATGAAACTGAAAGAGTCAATAAAATCTGGAAGGTACAATATTGTGAAAGGGAAAGAAACTTCTCAAAAGGAAAGAACAACTAGGATGGGGGAAGCAGAATCAATCACTTTTTTATATCAGTATGTCTTAGGGTTATTTATTTCATGCTTTGGATTATAGTGCAACGTTACATTATTTTGGTGCTCAATTTGTTTCAAATTTCTCTCGGGATCTCTTTCAGTTCGATCTTGTGTCACTTAGATATTACAGTCATCACTAGTTCTTTTCTCTTAGCTTTCCCTTATTTTCTGTGCCTGGCAAATATTCCAAGATAACATTTCATATTTTATGTCCTACTGATAGCTGACTTTTAACTTTTAACTTTCCTTTGTAAAGACATTGCTATTTCCAATGTATATTCCAGTTAGAATGTTTTCTTTTTATTTTTTGGCTTAAGTTTGGGAACAATGAAAGAAGAAGATAAATTAGAGATTCAATAAATTTGAACATTCTGCATTTAAATAGATATTTTATAAGCGGTGTATAAGCAGACCACGAAGTCTGCTGCTACTCCTCCCAGACAAAATATACAAGTTAAAAACTTTCAATTAAACATTTATTTTTGAATTAGATACTCCCTCCATAAACGTGACACAGGGAACATTTCAAAAGTGATACCAATAACAGCTAAGCTATCCCTCTTTAACGCCTGAACACTCCTCTGTATTTGCTCTTTTGCCTCTGAAATCTTCGCAGGTAACTGTTTCCATGGCTGTCAGCTCTGATATTGGGATAGGGAGATTCGGCCTTTGTTGTGTTCACCTTTGATGCTAAAGGCCTCTCAGACTGTTTTTGTTGTCGCCCAAGGTACCGCTGCCTCTTCTCTGGGTCGTCTGAGAGCAACAATATTAGCTGAGATTTTCCACTTGGTAACTAAGTATATTACAAGCATTCTCTGGCTGAAATCTTTCAACAATACCATGAGATAAACACATTTCAGAAGCCCAGCTTCAGTAATATCCTCATAGAAACAGAGCTGAAGAGCACTAGAGCAGTCCTATTCTCTTAAATATTACATAATTATTCCCTTTTATGAAGCTTTAAAACAGAAAAGTTGATTGCTATTTTTCTTGGGGTTTTTTTTTTTTTTTTTGGTATGAGATTTATCAACGCCTTTGTACCCTCACACCGAGCTGTTGAGTTACATCCCTAACGCTCTTTATTTTTTATTTTGAGATAATCTCACTAGGTCTAAGTTGAGCAGGCTGGGCACAACTTGTGTTCCTCCCAGCTTCCCAAAATGCTGAGATTACAGGTGTGCACTACCCTCCCTGTCTTCATTAACTCTGAGGTGGTTGGAAAGAAAGGCAAAAATGGAAAAAAGAAGTTCATAATATTACAATAAATATTAGGAGTTGAGCTATTATTTCTATGTTTATTTTGTGTTAGCATAAGACTAACGTGAAGAAACATGTAGTTTGAACAGAATATATAGTGAATATTTGTGTCTAAAATTATTAACTAATGTCAACGAATTGACATTAGTCCCAGTTGAAAATACCCCCCACTCTTCAAACACACTTACCCCGTCATCCTTGCCACTTTCCAGAGCAGTCCTCAGAAGTCTTCTTCCATGACCATCTGTATGATAAAAACACAGAGAATGCTGCTCAGCCCCACCCAATGGAAAAGCAGGTCTGCAAAAACATCGTGGTGTGTCCTCACCCAATTTAGTCATGGGAACTGGCACTGTACAACTTCTGGTTCTTTCCCCAAAGTCACAATGATCAGGGGAGGTAAATGCTTTCAACCTTTTTAGGACATGGAGGCAGCCGTGACAGTGCAACAAACGACACAAAAAAGACTTTCAGACCTCCTTCAGAAAGTGTGGTAAGAATCAAGGCAGAGATGCCTGCGGACCCACCACTTGAGAGGTCAAGTCAGAAGGATCGAGGCCAGCTGAGGCTACTGTCGTGGTTGGCCGATGCATCGTGTCAACTTGAGAAGCCTAGAAGCTTAACAAAGTAACTCAGCAGTGCTACATCCCTGTGTGTAGCGGGCAGGCTCTTACAGCTTCAGGATGTTGTTCACTGTGTCAACTTGAGACGTTTAAAAGTTTAACCAAGTGACTTAGCAGGGGGCCAGGGTCCTCACTTTGTAGACATTCTGAGCCTTGCAAGAGGAGGGTACAGAATGGAATGAGTGCTACAGCTGCTCCAGGGCAGGTAGTCTGCATACAGTATAAGGGAGGGAAGAGGCTTGTTACCCCCACTGTGCTCTTGCTGCTCTTGCCATCTTCTGCCACACTGCACTGTTGCCCCTGTGCCATGCCACCCTGCCTTGGAACCAGCTGGTTATGGACTGAAACCTCCACAAACTGTGAGCCAAGTAAACCTTCCTTCCTTACTTTGGGGTGTTGGAGATTTTGTCTCAGCAATAAGAGAAAAGTAACCAACACAGCTACACAATGAGCTCAAGACTACCTGGACTACATAGTGAGATTTTTTTGTCTCAAAAAATAAAA
>NW_004955412.1:2968272-3009304 GCF_000276665.1 Chinchilla lanigera
TGTGTGTGTGTGTGTGTGTGTGTGTGTGTGTGCGCGCATGTATATATATATATATAATAGCTAATATAACTTTACTACTAATTTCTATTAGTTCATTGAAAGGAACAGGGGCTGGTGATATAGCTCAGAAGCACAAGTGCCTGCCTGGGAAGTGCAAAGTCCTGAGTCTGATTCCTAGCACAAAAAAATAAAAGAAAGGAACAGTTATCGTTTATATTGTTTGAGCAATCTTGCGTGCCTATATCTGGTAATCTGAGCAACTATTTTGAAGATAACAATATACAATATAATAATCATTGTCCATTTCCTATCATCTAGTTTTGAAATTCTGTATCATTTTTATTGTTTTTTATCTTTGAAATTAAAAAAATAAAACAAAAGAAGAAGTATAACTGTGTTTCTTTCTTTCTTTTTTTTTTTTGGTACCAGCAAATCGAACTTATGACCTTGCACTTGCCAGGCAGGCATTGTGCCACTGAGCTCTATTCCCAGTCTAACATGTCTCTTATTGTAATAATTTTTTAAATTTATACACCCACGATCTCTTTCTTTCACATTGTGCATTGCTTCTGAGCTACCACACTCTTTGATACCTAAACTGATGTTTTCTGAGAGACCCCTTGAGTGATAATTCAGCAGGTGATACACAAACTTGGAATCACAAGGAGTTGGACTCAAATTCTGACCCTGCTCTCTAGTGACTCTAGTATTTTCAATTAGTATTTGAATTTCCTTCACCTCAATTTCTCATTTGAAGATTAGGAAGGTTACTTCAATGTCCAATAAATTTGGTAATGATTAAATGAAATAATTATATGCAAGTTCAAAAGCTGTACTTAGCTTATCTATAGTCAAAGCAACTTCTGAAGAACTCTACTCAAGAGACTCCAAAACATTCAGATCAGTGCAATTGTGATTTCTTTTCTCTATGTATCATTTATTCCTCTGGCATTCATGGTGCAAGTTCATTACTCATCTTCTGAAAAAGTTACAATGTTTCCATGAGTTCTTTTAGGTAGAACTGTCTCCTCTTCAGATATAGAAATAGCTTTTACTCTTAGAGAGTACAGGTAAAATATTCCCCTATCTGCTTGCTTGCTTGCTTGCTTGCTTGCTTTCTCTTTCTTTTTTCTCTCCCTCTCTCTCTCTCTCTTTCCTTCCTTCCTTCCTTCCTTCCTTCCTTCCTTCCTTCCTTCCTTCCTTCCTTCCTTCTTTCTTTCTTTGTTTTGTTTGCTTGTTTGGTTGGTTTGAGGCAGTCTCACTATGCAGTCCAGGTTAGCCTTGACCTCAGAGCGATCCTCCTGTTCAAATGCTGGATCACAGGCACATACCACCGCACCAGGTTAGAAAATGCTTTTCTTATCCTTATTCTGGATTCTTCCTTGCATCTACTGCACCCTATAAGTACATGAGTGGAACTGGATTTCTCTTCTAAATCACACTTAATGGACTCTTGTAAGGACTTAGCTGGGGAATCCTCACATCACTTTTAGTCTGCGTTGCTGCAGTTTTTCAGAGAAAGACTTACGGACTTGTGTTTATGTCCCTGGTGATGGTCCAGCCAGTGGGTAGGTGGGTTGCTTCCCTAGTGACGGGGCCAGCAGCTGAGGAGAGGACACTTACACGACTCACTTCCTTCATCCCGCGGAAGCACTTCTCCCGTCCAGAATTAATCTCCTTGCCTGCACCCCGCACCATCACTCATAATCTCTCTCGCTCTTTTCCATGCCTTCCATCATCCTCTTTACATTATCATTTAAACGTTTTCCCACTAATTTACAGTAGTCTTTTTGTCGTGTTCTTATTCTTGCTGTATCATTTCTCTTAATTACTTTCATATTTAGAGTCCACCAAAAAATGTATACATACTTCACAAAAATTTGATGTCTTTTCAACAGATGGTGTTACCTCTGTATGGAGGACTCTAGAAGATACTGTACATTGCAGAAAATCCACTACACTGCTGACCTTAGAGACGAAATTGAAAATACATGTGCAGCGATCTCAATGACCAAGGCTACACAAGCAGCAGTTCTCCATACTAATAAATATCTGGCAGCTAACGGTCACCACTTTGAGCACCTCTTGTAACTGTAGAGGCCAAAGGTAACTTCTATGAATCTCACAGTGTCTCAATAAATAAGTATTGAAGTATTTATACACGTTTTTCTTTTCCTAAAGTACATATACATTTCTTGGTGAATGCTGTATTTCTTGAAATATGTTTGCATGGGTTACAACAATTTAATAAATACTTACTTGCACTAAAATCTGCAGTCAGGTTTGTTGTCAGTGTCCTCATTGGAAAATCTAATAATTGTAGACCTCATCACTATTTTTGCTTTGTGAATATCCAACACTCTTGGTGCATGTCTTCCTAGAAAGTTTTTTCTTCGAGTCCTGCTGCTGAATGTCAGTCTACTTTGTGTGTCTATTTCCCTCTCCATCGGTTATTGAGAGCTTTCCTGCAAGAACCACAGGGAGAGGAACAGTCCCACTGCTATGAACTGTAATAAAGCCTGCATCATATGTGAGAAGATTTATAATTTATATGATCAGAAGTAATGCCAAATTACAATAAAAATAAAAGCATTCTTGCATTTTGGCCATGATATGGCACCTCCTCTGACCCATGATTTTGATTGTTGTACTGAAACTACAGTTGCTGATGTAAGACTTTAATTGTATTATATTTACAATGTACAAATTTTACAATTGAAATTGAAATATAAAATGTAGTTTTCTAGTGTAGGAATGGGAAAAATGTGTCTTTATCCATTAACATTTTGGTCTACTCGTTCTTTCACAAAATAAATTATATGGCAGGGAGGTTAAGTTTGCTATATGGGTCAAAACTCAGGAAAATTTTTACATAGATTGCAAGGCATGAGCTATTTCCCAGGGACATCAACTCAGATGGAATACAGAAAGAAGATGAATGGGAAGTTAGGAAAGAGACTGAGGACAGTAAAATAGAGAAAAATATTAGAACTCCATGAGGCACTTATGAAGATAAAAAATGGAAAAGGAGGGAATATTTAGAGAAATAATAAAAGTATAACTTTCACACAAAATTATCTGTTATTTTATTCAATGCAAATATACTTATTCAAAGAAAAATAAAAATAATGAAGATATTTACTGGCCATTAAGATTTTTAAACACAATTATGCTACTTACAAAACACTTCACCTATATTTTATATTTCTTTCAAGGTTAGTTAGTGCTCCAGATGTGCTTTTCCTACTGACTTGTCATAAAAGCATTCATTTCTATAGGTGATATTACAGTGCATCCAGTCAGAACAGAAAAACTAGTCCAGAAATTTCCTCCTCATTGCCCACCACGTATTGAACACTGTGTCCTTTCAATAGAGGAGACAGTGTTATGAGTGCTTGTCCTGAGTTTTGTTTGTTATGGAATATTTGAATCCTATTTCATGTTCATATCTCTTACTCCTTCATTTTTTTCTTACCAATTTCACCCTAGGCCAATTATTACAATGTTTGATTTTCCCTTAAACCCTTGCCTTTTAGAAATTCCAAAACGGAGCTCATTGAGACAGTAAATATTTGCCACTCTTTGTCTCTTATTATTTCAACGATTTAAAGTGATATTGTCTACAAAATCCAAACTTGAGTTCATATTTGACATTATATTTTCTGGGACCAATTGGATGTAAACTTATTTGCCAGTTGTGCTTGTAACCAGGGAAATGAAAGATGACATATAAATAATTAAGATGCATCATGTATAGTTACCAACCCTCAGTGATTAGTGAATCATTGTGTAGTGCAGACATGTACTGATAAAAATAAAATTTTAAAAATCTAAAAGGCCACTAACCTTTATTGATTTCTAATATACTTCTGATGCAGTAATTAAGAATCAGAAAACTCATTTGCAAAACTGAATGATCTGAGACCCAATAGGTATTTTTGATAAATACAAATGAAAGTTTTTTGTTTGTTATAATGCGTGTGGCTTCCATTTTAGCATAACACTATGATTTTATGCATGATTATTATATTTTTTCTTATAAAATACAATATTACTGTTACCAAAAGGAAATTGCAGATATAAAATGGAATAGAGAATTCAAATGATGGACATTGCCTGTGCTCTAGTATTAAATTCTGCATTAGTTCACTCAATAATATTGGGTTAGTTATTTAACTTTTCTTATTCTAATGCCTGCTTGATCTGTAATCTTAAAAGTTGAGCCTGTAAATAAGGTTGGCAAACATTTTCTTAAAGGATAAAATGGAATTTACCATAAATTTTGCAGAGTAGATGCACTCTGTCCTAATTAATAGGTAGTGCCATTAAAGATGAGGTAGCCATGGATAATATATATAAACAAATCGACTGGCTTTTTTCTACTAAAACTTAATTTGCAAAAAGAGTTCATGGAACAGATTTGGCCTGAAAGCTTTCTTTGCTTTTTCTGCTTTAAATAATGGAATTGGGCTAAATTAATCACAATGTTCCATTGATTATAATCAATGTTCTTTCCTCCAAAAGAAAAATGAATGACAGATGTGACTTCCAGGTAGAGCAAGCTGCCATATTATAGCACAGAGTGGACATATAAAGATACGTTAATACTGTTTAAAAGGTAGATTCACAGAAGAGCAGTTGAGTTAAAGCTCTGGAACCAAAACTGCATGTGTTTGTGATTTATGTAATTGTAGAAAGAATGTATCTTCCCCTACCTAGGTTTCTCAACTCTCAGGAAGAAACTGTGGCAGTTTTGTAACAAATCTCTAAATTCTGTGACAATTCTCCCGTTGAGAAATGTGGTCTAAGCCTCTTCCTGCCTCTGAACTGGCCTTTCATTACTTACCCTTAACCGGTGAAATGCAGCGGGCACGCTGCTCTCCATCTGCCATTGCTAGCTCAGCAGCACCTGCCCTGTTTGTCTCGCTGCTCCAACAGAATGAGGCCCCATGGAAGTCCACCTGCTCCAGATCGCAGGTAATCGTTTAGTCCACGGCCTCGCTATGCGGATAGCTACATCACCTGCTGGCCGTGTGCATGACACCCCGGAAATTCAGTCAGTTCAGGGTACCAGTGGTGTTGATATTTGCCCACACTGTGTGGAAGAATCTAAGAAGAGTTACTCTCATGAGTACTTTTACATTTTTTAGGGACCACAAAATTGAGGACAAAGCAAAATTACTTATTTTGCAATATTGTTTTGGATAACTTTTTCATTCATTAGCAGTAAGCAGAAAAGACAGGGTGCAAGTAGTAATGCCTCATCTGGTGGTTATAAAAAATTAAATAACTTAGTCTAAACACACCCAGAATAATGCTTGAGCAAATATTGCAAAGAGTAACAAAATACGCAAATGAATGTTAGCTATTGTAAATATGCTAGTGAATTTCTGCTTCCTAGTAGGATGGAAAAAAATTGTGTACTTCCAAGATGAAATTTTAAAGCATAATAATCACTAAAATAATAAAGTAAACCCCATTGGGTGGTTTATTCATTACTCATAATACCAAAGGCCCATGATACTTTTAAGGAAAGAAAAAAAGATCTTTATTTTAATGCCTTTTGAAATGAAAAGAAAACATAGTGAATACAAAAAATGACTATAGTCTGTTTTCTATTATTTTTACACCAACATATAGTTTTATTTTAGGCAAAAGATGCTTATGAAGTAAAAAAAAAGTCTAGATTTAACCAATCTAGTGATTTGGCTGTAAATATTCAGGGAATACTCTAGATTTACAGTTTATACTGCCTTTTTAGGACCTCTAGCCTCTATGTTACCCTGGAATTCTTTCCTAAAAACTTAAAATAATTTTCCAAACTCATCTGTATATTGGGGCTCTTTGTAAGTTCCCTTTTAAACTTATTTGTGTGGTAGTAACTTAGATTAACAGAATAAACTGAAATTTCTATTGGCTAAAAGCAAAATATGGCAAGAAAAATAAAACATAGATCTCAGGACCAGAATTTAGAGGGGATAATACATTATTGCCAAAGAGGAACCTGATTTCTGGGTTCTTATCCTTAACCTGCTCTTTATTTGTGCTTAGAGTTCAGGCCACTCAGAATAGTTTCTTTAAACTGTAGAGCTGGGTGACCTCTACGACCTGCTAGAGCTCTGTACCATTTTTACTGTGTTTGGTCCACTTGAGCATAAGGGGGTCTCAGATTTTGAAAACATATCTTAAATTGGCAAAATATGATTTTTACTGTTGTATGTTCTTGGCCTAATGTATGTGGTAATATGTTCCTTTTTGTTGACATTGTATGTTGCATCGGTTTTGGAGAAAACGTGCAGGTTTTAAGTGACACCTCTGACTCCATCAGCAGAATTAAATACTGCTGACCGTTTGCCTATGGCTTTAGCTCATCTTACATTATTAGTCAGCTCTAAAAGGAAATATAATTAGAACTCTAAATATAACCAGAAGCATATAATTAGGAAATATAATTAGAAGCATCCAACACATCCAGGCATTAAGTTCTGGGTAATAATGAGGGAATAGTCAGAAAATTTTATTTCTAAAGAAACCATACCAGTTATTGGCTGTAATATGGAATAAATAGGTTCCTCTCAAGTCTGGAAGAGAAAACCCATTTAGGTCTCTCCACAAATAAACTGCAGTCCACATAAGGTAACCTTTGTTGATCATTATGTTTAAAGATATCTTCATGGGTATACCAACGCTTCTGTGGGACGTAGATTAGGTACAGTCCCAGACAAAGTTGAGGCTATAAAATAATCTGAAAGGGAAACCCTTGCATAAGGCATCTTGTGCATGAAAGTTGATGAGACTGACAAGATTATTGGTTCTGATGCCAGTTCTATCATTTAGGAATGGAAGGATTCTTAGCAAATATTCTGTCTCTCTGAGCTTTCTTTTTCTACTAAACTGAGATAATTAGGCCCAGCCCGTCAGCTACAGCATGTGCTTATGAGGGGAAAGGGCTATCACACATGAACCGTTTAAATCGAATTGTGAGCGAGCAGGGTTTATGAGTATAGTAATAACAGCAGTAATATTAATAGCATCAAAGAGTGTATACACAGGGGACTGAGTATTTTACAGAATATATGGATTTAGAAATACACCTTCACAGTATAGCTTTAAATCCAAAACTAACACGAAGCGTGTGCCATGAAAGACATCATATTGCTTCTAGCAATGTGAAATTGAACAAGAAATTAATATTTTTTCACTCTAGAAGTTTACCTATAGGTAAAGAAATTAAATTCCTATAAGAATTACAATGTGAGCAAAAGTTCCTAGATTATTGAACTTCATTACGCATTCTTTATCAAAAGGGTATTTACAGCATTTAGTTTTATTATTTAAAGGTGTTTAAAAATTGTATTATAATTTAAATAAGATGGGAAATTTTCATATCCCAAGAGGAGGACAATCGTCGCCTTAGAACAAAGGATTCTGTTTGCCGTGATAGGATGTTGTCCATGTAGCAATTTAGCCAATCACTGACGTTTTACTTCTCATTTTACCAAAGAGTTTTGAAAGCATATAGAAAAGAAGATGTAGTTCGTAAAGTTTGGAAAACCAGTAAAATTTTAAAATATAATGCGATGATAAACACAAGTGAGGTCAGTTTCTTTCAAACAGTCAGCATAGATATATTTTAGTCAAGGCTCATGAAAGATGAAATCCAACCTTGGAATGTGAAAGAGAATATATAATGAGGCAAGCATAGAAAATTATAAATCATATATCATAGTCATTTAGAGCATGGCTTGTGAATGAAGCACTAGGTTAAGTACAACCTTGTCTCTGTGACTTTGAACAAGTCGTTGAACTTGTAAATTAATTTTTAAATCTAAAAATGCCTTAAAATATTCGTTTCAGATCATCAGGATAATGCAATTCATGAAAAAATACTTAGCACAATATTTAGCGCATACTAAATGCCAAGTATTTTTAATATTTGATTTTCTTTTCTGCTGTTGGGCTCTTCTTTCTGCTACCCTTCTTGCTTTTTCTTGTTCTTCTTCCTATTCTTTTATATAAGTCAGATTTCACTGTGCAGCAAAGTAAGACACAGGTGTGTTTGAGAACACAGAGTACATTTCCTGACATCTTAGTAATCTAGACCATGGGAGAGACAACGTGTGTATGGTTTTGAGAAAGATCTCTGATTTACTGTAGAGAGCCCATCAGCTGTTGCATCTTAAGTATAAGAAAGTGCTCCAAGGTTTAGGTGATGTCTGTGAAAAAGGAAGAAAGAGTTTAAGATGCAGCCCAGATTTCTGATTCAGTATTTCCATTTACATTCATAAACATGTTTCATATATTGTAAATAAAGTGTCAAAGTCAAATTGAAAGTAATTAACCACTTTGGTCTCTGCTATCCAAAGCAAACAAACATGTAACTGAATATTAATTAATCTACATTAGCAGGTGGAAGAAGTTGGAATGAAAGTGTGTCTAACTGGTCTCTGTTAAGGAATATTCAAGCATTGTACTGTGCAGTATTTGCATGATATTCAAAGTTTTAAAGGGGAGGTAACTGGTTTAGTTGGCACTGGTTATCTGAGGTTTATTGATCAAGTGGATGACTTTAGAATTAGGCCAACCATGGTCCAAAAAAATGCAAGCACTGCTGAAAATAAAATGCTAAGAGCACACAATGACTGGAGAAAGTATGTGAAGAGGCAGATTTAGTTAAGAAAATGATGAATGGAAGCTTCAAGTTCTGGTGTAGAAAATAACATTTTTGCTCTGCAAGTAGCAATATTAACTATGGAAAAGAAAAAGCTCTTGGAAATTAAACTTGAATTTTATGTAATACCACAAGTTTGTCAATTCAGGCAGAGACTTAGAGCTTTAGGAACTGAAGAAAAAGGCCAAGATAAACATATATCAGCTATTTACTGGATCGTTCAGGTAGTGTTACTGTCAAGAAGGTCAGTGGCAAATTTGTCATTGTAATGGATAGCTAAGAAGAAAGAGGCTAATCTATCTTTCTTTCTAACCACGAGTAAAGCAAGTTAAGATGTTAATAGAATCCTGAGTTCTGAAAACAATTCCAAGACTCTTTTCATGCTTAAAGATTCTATACTTTTTAAAAATTAATTTTAGATCCATGTGACACCGAGTTATATTACTAGAGGAACAAACTATTGATTCCAGAGCTGGGAACAATTCTTTGTATTGGTGTGATTAGCTTTTCCACTTGCTTAAAATCCCAGAGAGACCTGAATGAGTGTAACAAAACATTTTAAAAATATTTAAGCCAAATAGAGCTTCAAATATGGCAAAAACTGATTCTAGGGATAAACCAGCAACCCAGGCATAACACCTGCTGAAATGGACATTAGGAGGCTCCACCCTGTAAGACCACTTTAAAAGCTTTTAAATCTAGATTTAAATAGGAAAATTAATTGTCACTTAAAGAGTAAAATGTCTTGACCTAAGGAAGTGGATTGTTCTCAACTTATTTGCCTATTTTTGTCTATCTTTTCTTTTTAATTTTTATGTTCAGTTAGAACATGCTTGTATTGCATAATAATTACATTCCTCTTGGGGACTGGTACATGGACCTCCACATCTTAATTCTCTTTCCCCCTTCCTTCCCTCCTCTCCCCTCTCCTCAGTCCCATGGGTATGTGTGTATGTTGCTGTTCTATTGTAGGAGTTCCTTCTAATGCTGGACATTCACCTTTTAATATACAAAAATATTTTCTTCCATTGACTATAGATTTTTAGTCAACAGGAGATCAAGATGCACTCTGCATTTTCCCTTTTCACAATTAATTGTATTGGTAACTTTTGGTATGCATAGTGATCACATTCATCATACAGAATTTGCACCTGGACGTGATAGCTCTTGATTATTCTTTTTCTCCCATTCTTCACTCCTCTCCTCAACCGCTCATCACCTCCTACTGTCTCCTATGTCTTCTATTCCTTTTGCTTCTTTTCCTTTCTCTGTCCTTTTCATCACCTTATTCATCCCCAGGGGCTCGCGTGTATTATTTAATCATGAGTTTTCAATTATATATGTTTACATATTTTACTTTGTATTACAAAAGGACAGTAGGTATTAAATGTCTAATATTAACTGATTATCTTTTGGTAATAAGATAGAATTTTTATCTGGAACTTTATGCTTCTGTAATTTTCAAATTTTACTCATTGAAATATACATTTCTGCAGCAGAGAAAGATGTTTGTCCTGCCCTCAAGAAGTTTAGCTTAGAGAGCTTTATTATATAAAGAAGTTAAATGGGAATTAAAGTTGAAGTCATAAGGAAAACTTACTCAGATGTTTTCTCTCTCAAATCTGTGGGACCTCTTTAATATTCCTGAGGATATAAATGTCAGATACAATGTAAAGTGTCTTACGTAGACATATAATTACCTAAACAATGCTTTTGATTGAAGGCATTATTAATGAATGCCTTATTTCCATTCCATTAATGAATGGAAAAACACAAAATTAAGGTAGTTAAATTTAAAAAATACAAGTAGTGATTGCAGTTAGGGTCCCTTTCAGAAAACTGTTAGAGTACACTACAGTACACTAACCCCACTGTAATAACACAGTTTTGCCTCCTAGAGTACACTAACCTCACTGTAATAACACAGTTTTGCTGCACGCAGGTTATCATTGACAATCATTGCTTGTCTTTATTCAATCACAGCAGCTCCCAATCAACACTCAGGTGAATTTCTCCTCACCATGAAAACACAAAGGAAGCAGAATATTCGGTCCAGTAAGAAGCATTTGACCTTCCCCTTCAAAGAGGTGTGACATGGCTCAGGTGTAGAACACCTGTCTAGCACATTGAAACCCTGGGTTCAATTTTTAGGACTATAAACAGATCAAAGCAAACTACGAAAAAAGCAGTTGCAACAGACACTCATCAATTATTAGCTGAGGCTACAGAGTTAGAAGTCATCCTCAATTTTTTTTCTGAAATGTATTTTGTTCTTCATGCTTTGGAAGAAATGATGCTCACTAAATAAATGTGGCGCCATAATCAACTTTACTTTAAAGTTAAACTTTACTTTCGCGATGCATTTCACTTGACTTGGGAATGTAAGGTGGCAGCACTTCATGAGTGGCACAGAGCATCGGCTTTCTCAAAGGACCCGGGAGAGCAGAGGGGTACTCCGCCCGTGCTGTGACACCGTCACAGCGGCCGCACAAGCAGCAGAGCTAGGTAATCGGCAAGTGTGCGATTTTCCTCCAGCCCACTAAGGAACTTAGGTTGTGGGACAAACAACAACCCCTTTGGAAAGACAATTAGTTTCTTTTTTTTTCTTTTTTGTTTTTTTTTTTCCCAGTACCGGGAATCGAACTCACAACCTCACGCTTGCCAGGCAGGCGCTATGCCGCTGAGCTACATCCCCAGCCCCCAAGACAATTAGTTTCAAGAACAAAGCTCAAGCATTGCTTACCTAGGGCAAACATTGGACACTAGTAAGAAAAAAAAAAAAAAAGAGTTACTTTGTGGACAGCTCCTTTTAGACAGTTGTATGATCTGAATATATGTCGTTCAAAACACGTCCTAAAGAAAGAACCTAGGTTGCAATCTGTTTGCTCTTGCATGGTGCTGGGTAACGGGGCCTTTGGGAGGTAGCTGTGCTGTGGGGATTGTGCCCTTGCGGTGGAATTCAAACTCCTATACAAGGACACCTTTTTCCTCCCTTGACCTCTTGCTGCTCTCCCTAGCATCTGCTGATGAGGCAGAGAAAAGGCGCGCTTCAGATGTCGCCACCTTAATTCCAGACATCCCACCCTCAAGAACTGTAGGAAATATGGGTTTGTGTCTTATAAAGTATGCAGCATGCAGTATTCTTTTTTAAAAGCGCAAAACGGAGTTAAGAGAGGTAACAGTATTGGCTTTTGACAGAATATAGGACCGCTAGGAAGGAGGGCGCAGACACATGGCACCTTCAGACCTGTGTACCCCAGAGGTGCTCCAGGAGCCCAAGAGAAATACTGCAGCAGGACTGCAGAAGCGTGTCCTGTGACACAGTCAAAAAGAGGTGAGCAGTAGTCACTGAGATAAGGAAAGGCCTGGAGCTCCTCAAGGAAACATTTCCTATGTGTCTCTCATAAGAGAAAAGGCTTAAATTAAGGAGGGAAGCAGGAATGTAGGGGGCACTGACCCTCCCTAAGAGCACTCGTGAGAATGCCTTGCAGGGGAAAGGAACAGCCCGGAAGAGGAAAAAGTGAAACGGGTCATTTTTGCTTGAGTCTTAGTCCTACTTCTTGACTAAGAACAGATAAGTCAAAAAAATTAAACACTTCTACAACGTGTTGCATTTAGCAAACAAGAAGATAGTAATCTTTCAAAATACAACTTTGTCGCCCTCTATTTTCATAATTGCTTTTCTTAATATTTACCGAAAAAATGTGGAAGAGAAAAGGAAAAATCCCTACCTCTGGCTTCTCCGATTTATCATCCGGGTCCCTTTATTTAGAGTGCTTCACGGACTGAAGGAAAGATTTCTCTGATCCAAAGGAAAGAATTCACTTACTTGAAAGGCGCTGAGGAAAGCCAGGTGCTGCACACAGTAGTAAGTCCTTGTCGTTCCACTGTGCATTTCTTCCTACTTGAAATCATAAGATTGACTTCCAGTTATACCAAAGTTCTTAGAATAGTGCCGTGTTTATTTAGTCCTTTGTTAAACATAAGGTGCAAAATTTTTAAAGACACATCAGAAAGTGAATATTCATGTATAATTGCTTCAAAGTTATGTGAAAAATACTTCAAATTGCCCAAAATCTTTTTCACCAGTTTAGGAAGCAACTGTTGTCCGAAACCCCCAAGCAGAGAAAGCAAGTATTTCCTGCGGAAACAGAAGGAAGTAACCAGTTCTTACCGTATGTGGACTTGATCTGTGTTGCCAAGAATCTGGATCAGAAAAATCTTTCCTTCAGTCCTGGAACATAAAGCTTTTGGTATGTAAAGTGTAGTATTTAAAAAACAGGAGCCGCGTTTGTAGACTTCCGCGTCTCTGTAGTTCCTTCTCTGCGGGTTTGTGTTGAATTGCAGTCATTTGATGGAGTTAAACTACAGTCTGTTCTAGATCACTCAGGCTGAGTGCTACTTTTTCACATACACTGTAGCGGAAGTGAAGGTGAGTATAAATATTATACGATCTGTTCGCCATGTCGAGATTTATAACCCCTCAGGCCCTGTGTTCACTGATTGCTTCCCAATAGCTTTAACATACTGTTTTATATAAGTTGACATAGATTATTTAGATGTCGGTTGTACAGGAGAATTAATACAGTAGCAGATTGATGGGTATGAAAGAAAATACGGTTCTCTTTAAACTGATAAACCTCACTGCTACAAGAGTTTGGCCAATCTGGATTAAATGGTGTGGCTCCCCAGATGTACTCTGTCCTTCTCCCAGTCATACTCCTGTACCTAACATGCATTTCTAGCCTTTCTCCAAAGGCAGAGATTATTTTCCCTTCACCACCCTTTCCCACCTGCATTGTGTCTCTACAAATGACCTTAGACACAATGCTGAAGAAATGCTTCATAGATTAAGACTTTTTTTTTTACATAAAGGCGATGAGAAATAACAGTGTCTGGTGGCGTTTAGTTGTGGGCTTCCATCGCTTAGCACAACACGAGACTACCAAGCCTGGGTTTCCATGGCTTTCGGAACAGTCTTATTTTGCAGTGAACACTGGAGAAGTCAGGCAGGACAGACTTCAGCGACGGCTGCCGTTCCCAAACCCACATCAGCCGTGGAGAGAGTTCTCCCAGATTGCCCGCGATTTGCTCTGTAAAATTTTGGAGGTGTTCCCAGAGATAAAAGCTGCGGGCGGCAGAGAGCCCTCTAGGTCTCTGTCGTCTCTGGTGTCTCACAGGCCCAGCCTTCAGCAGTCTATCAGGTTCCCTGGGCTGCTCTCACAGCTTTTTTGGGTGCAGGAGGCGCTTGTCTTGGGTAATTGCATGCCTACTTCGTCCTCACTTGAGGTATTTGGGAGGAAGCATTATTAGTTTTATAACTTTTAGATAGCTAAGCAAAATATAACTATAAAGAATATAAAACGTATAAATAAGAGAAAAATATAGTGAAAATATAGGAGGAAATGTTAAATCAATAAGTAAATTTTAATCATCAAAAGTATTCAGCATATATCCATTTAGAAGATCTTTGTTATGATTAAACCATAGACAAAATATACCAATATAAAAATAATTTTAAGGAATGGTCAGTTGGGTGTAGCAAAGAATATTTTCAGTATTACCAACCCTCATTTGCACATTCCTCCTCACCTAGTTAATTGATTTATCAAATTGAGTCATATTCCTATGTTATTCCTAGTCCAAAGCCCATAAAACAGATGCTTAAACCGTACCTCCTAAATAAATGGCTGAGTGATATCAAACCATCGCAGCTTGATGATTTTTTGTGCTGTAATACCCCTTTTGAAACTATACAACTGGCTTCTCTGTAACCAAAACAACTATAATGTTAACCTAACTCATTGTCCCATTAAAGAGAGAAAAAATACGTTCATTTAATATTAAGTATGAAAGATTGATTTTAACATTCTCAACTACACTGAAATCACAGTGATTCAGACACACAGTTTAAATATCTCATGGTTTCTCTTCTATGAGAAATCCAAATTATAATTAAAGAGCAAATTAAAAAACAAATACAGTAATAGGAAACGGAGGTAGATCTTTTGCAAAAGGGAAGGGACCAGGAGATGAAGTGAGGGAGAGTAAAGGGGTGAAAAAGTATTAAGACGTCTTAGGTACGTGTATCAGCTCCCCACAATGATTATAGTCAATATGTAGTACAAATATGTATCTATAATTTTTTTAAATTTGGAAAGAAAGACCATATTTAGGTATCTTTCTATACCCAGAACTTAGCTCAGTGGTGGGTTATGCAGTATGTTTGTTTGTGGAAGTTGATTTCCTGGTCATCGATCTATAATATATCAAATATTGGTTGAATCCTAATCTATTACCTTCTGTTTATATTTCTACTTTGTCAAAATGCTGCTATCAGAGCTCATGATTTCAGAATTTCATCAATTTGTCATTATTAATACTACTGTTTGTTTTTCGTAAAGATCACTTGACATGGAATTTTCATTTTTCATTTACTACCTAATTTAACTTTATTTTTGCACTTAGAATTGACTGTTGATTGAATCTCTATTTTGTGGTCTCTAATCAAATTGTTTTGAGAGTTTCTTTTCATGAAATCTAATGTTTATTTTTATACTTTTTTTGATGTTCTGAACACATTCCCACAGTTAAACATTAAATCTTAGGTCATGTTTTTAAAACTTTTCATTTGATATCTTTCTAATCAGACATGTTAGTTTATCCACTTAAGCATGTTAGAAATAATATTACATATGAAAAACCAGCACTTTTAAGGGAAAAATAAATGTTATTTTGATAACATAAAACCTATCAAAATTATTGAACCTACTAAAATGTTTGTTTTTAACCTCAGTTTCTAAATTGCAACATTATAACAAAGGAATATTTATCTGAGTTAAGACAGCACTTGAGAACAAACCATGCAAACAAACACATTAAACAGGAAATGATCTTCAGATAAATGATCATCTCCTTGAAGGTATCTTCCATTTCAACGTAAAGGCACAAAACAGTATTAATGAATCATTATGTAGCATTTCATGGTGATTATTATAACCACTGTGCTAATGAACACCAAAGGTGAGCTCAATCAGGAAGTCAAGAGAAAGGTTAAATGCCTTTGTAAACACAAAATACATTTATCAACAGTCCTGCAACTGTAGCTCAGTGGTAGAGCAAATAGTTCAGTGGTAGAGCAAATGCTTAACAAACATGGGGCCCTGAATTTAATCCCCAGCATGTGTGCACACACACACACACACACACACATGCACAATCACAATCACAATCACAATCATTACAAGAACAACAACATAAGCAAGAACAACAAAAGAGTACCTGAATTCCTCATAAACTGACACTTCCTATGAAGTCTAAACTCAGTAATACAATACCAATTTTGGAGGAAACTAGTATATTTGTTAATCAGAAATACCTTTGCACATACACAAACTCACTTTCACACATGCTATTATTGCATCCAAATAAGCTCTAGTCCTTGTCTTCAGCATTATACATGTATCTACTCATTTAATGCACACAAGTTAGATATATTCTTATATTTCCATATTTCATATGGAGAAACTAAAACAGAGACACAGAAAATTAATTTAACTTGCTTAAAAACCATAAATAAACACACAAGTAAGATTTGAACACACTTGCTCTGGCTCTGTAATTGCACGGAGTTACTTTCGATGCTGCCTTGGATACCTAAGAAACCGCCAAGTGGTATCATTTGTGCTCAGCCCTCCCAGAAATTTTTAATGTTACTTAAGAAAAGCATATTAAATAGAGGTGAATTGGAAATTCCTCATGAAAAGAATAGCTATTCATTAATCAATCAAAACATTTGCACAAATAAGTACATTTCGATATCTAGTTGAAAACCCTGGTGGATGAGGCTTTGTGGAATTTGGAGAACTCACTCTATTTTCCTGAATGTGTTTTCTAAACGCACACTTACCTTACCTAGCTGGGAAAAGCAAGTTCTTAATTCTTCTTTAAGGGAAAATTGATAAACACTTCCAAGTAGGATTGTTAACTTTCCTTAATGTTTTAAAAATATTTAAAGTGTTGTGCTGATTTATGACATTATTATTGGTTTTCCAATGAAAAACATCAGTATAGCTCTATCTAGTCTTTCTTTTGTGCTGTTTTGCAAAACTTTATTCTATTGGTACATACTGGTAGCACTGTGGCTGGAGTTCACATTCATCTTAGGGAGCAGGTACGTGTACGTGATGTCTCTTGGTTGCGTTTCATTCCCCTTCTCCCCGACTCCTACCTGCCTCGCTCGACCCCCTCCCCCATTTTCATCATTAGCAGTAATAGTTCACGTTTACGACACGTAACGTTTACACTCATTGCGGGTATTGGTACATGCGCAACACTCATCTTCAACCTTTTTCCATTCCTTTCTCTTCCCGCTCTCTTCCGGGACTCTTCCCACTTGCTGTCTCCCGATTTGCTTGTTTCAGTCTTTTGCTTTTTATTTTTACTTTCCTTTATCAGATGAGAGAAACTGTGTGATAATTACTCTTGTGTATCTGATTTATTTCACTTAAAATTATGTTTTTCAGGTATATATATTTTCCTAAGAATTCTACAACTTATCCTCATTTATAGCCAACTAGTAGCAAAAGTACATTGTCTTGATCCACTCATCCACTGATGGATATATAGACTGCTTTCACATTTTAGCTATTATGAATTGTGTTGCTATAAACACTGGTATGCATGTGCAATTGTAATACACTGTCTTTAGCCTTTGGGGAAGAACTAGAAGGAAATAACCAGATCAAATGGAATTTCTATACTGGTTTCCAGTATGGTGATTATGTCAGTCTACATTCCAATCAACAATGTAGAAGATTCACTTTTTCACTACAGCCACACTAGCATTTGTTATTATTTGATTTTTTGGTAATTGCCATTCTTTCTGGGGTAAGATAGAATCTTAGTGTTGTTTAAAGTTTCATTACTCTAGTGGCCAGAGATGAGTTTGCCTGAATCTGATAAAGACATTTATTATTATTTTTTTTTAATTTTAGAAATAAAAGGAGGAAAATACTAACAGACCGACAACATTTTACAAAATAGCATAGGATCAGTACAGACATTACAGAGTTACAAACAGATAAAGACATTTATGACAAAGTACCAGCCAACATCATATTAGATCGGTCAAAACTGAAAGCTTTCCCTCTAAATTCAGGAACAAGATAAGGGTGTACATTATCACCACTTCTGTTCAACATGGTACTTGAAATATTAGTCAGAACAATGAGGCAAGGGAAAGGAATAAAAGAAGTATGTACTGGAATGGAAGTCACATCATTATGTGCAGATCACATGAAGCACTAGATAGAAAATTTTAAAATTCCACCAAAAGACTCAGATTTAATACCAATATCAGCAATGTAGTAGGACAGAAAATCAACACACACACACACAAAATCAATAGCATTTCCATACATTTATAATGGACTCACTAAAAAAGAAATTAGACAAACATTACCATTTATAATAGCATCAAGAAAAGTTAAATACTTAAGAATTAACCTAACCAAGGAAGTGAAAAATCTCTACAAAGAAAACTACAGCACTCTGAAAAAGGAGATTGAAGAGGCCATCAGAGCAAGGAAAGGTGTCCCCTGCCCCCGAATACACGGGGCAGTACTGTGACACTGGCTGTGCTCCCCAAAGTGTAATGCAGATGTGCACCCATAAAAATACCAACAGCAACTTTGTACAGGAAGAAAGAAGAATCATAAAGTTAATGTGGAACCTGAAGAGACCCAAAATAGCCAAAGCAATCTTGGGCAACAAGAGCAAAGCAGGAGGCATCCTATACTTGACCTCAAGCTATGCTACAAAGCTACAGTGATTAAAAATAATGGCACTGGCAACAAAAACAGACGCATGGAGCAGTGAACCAGACTAAAAGACAGAGAACCATCCTGAGACACATTCAGATATGCAATCTTTGCCAGAGGAAGGAAGGTATCCCAGTGAACAAATGGTGCAGGGAAAACTGGCTACCCACATGCAGAAGTTAGAACTTGGACCCACATCTCTCAATACCTAATAAACTAAAATCAAAATGAATCAAAGATCTAAACATTAAAACAGGAGTGTTGACCTTACTGGAAGATAAAATAGGCAAAACTTGAAGTCGTAAGTGTGGACATGGACTTTCTAACAGAACTCCAACTGCACAAGAAATAACAAGAGTCAACAGACAGGAGGACATTGTATTAAAAAGCTTCTGCACAGCAAAGGAATCAGTTAGTAGAATGAAAGGGCAACCTACAGACTAGGGAAAATTGCCAGCTATTCCTCAGGAAGAGGACTAATATCTGAGCTATATAAAGAATTTTAAAAAATGAATAACTCACCTAGAGTAAAACACCCAATTAAGAAATGGCCAAGTCAAATGAACAGTCAATTTTCAGAGTAACTGCAAGTGGCCAACAAACGTGGCCATTAGACAAATGCAGGATAAAACAACATTTCATCCATTTTTAACTGTTCCAGTGAGTAGTACTATACACACTGACAATTTCTGGTAAACACCATCAGCATTTCGACACTTCATGCTTTCAAACAGAGATCCCCATTCCTCCCAAGTCCCAGACCCTGATACGCTTCATCCTACTTTCTGTGTCTATGATTGTACACATTTAAGTGATTAATAAAAGCGCAAAAACATAACATCTGTCCCATGTGTCTGGTTTATATTACTTAGAATTAAGAATTTAGGTTTAATACATGCTGTAGCAGTTGTCAGAATCTCATCCATTTTAAAGGCTCAATAATATCCCATTGCATGTAAATATGGACAGTGGAATGTCTACTTTTATAGTCACAAAACTCTGTTGCCCAGTACATGTATGGAAGTCCCACATTGATTTCTTCAAGTACTGCTGTCTGATTAAAGAGGCTACAGTTTGTATGATAGATAAGAAAACAATAAGAGAAAAAAATGTCCATAGGACCTCCGAGTTGATTTTTTATTGCCTAACCTCAATTTCTATCTCATAAAATTATTATGAAGAATTATTTAGCAAGTATAGCATTTTCATAGTTTTTCTGGATGCAACAGCGTGACCTTCACATTCAAAGTAAAAAGTCCTGGGTAGTATATAAAGTCCACAAGAAAGTGCACACAGTCAGTAACTCTGTGTATAGCAGAAATGCAACGACAGTGCCGAATAAAACTACGCTGCATGGGTAAGTGGGTGAATGAACAATACTAATTCCAAACATTGTTCTTTGCCTGATATAATATAATTCAAAATGCACAGAGTAGTTATATTAGTACAAATAAATTCCCCATCTCTTTATTTTTTATAAAAGAAAGTTTACGGAAAAGCAACTGTGCTTCCAATTCACGATGACAAACAGAAACAAAACAGATCAGTTACAAAAGTATTAAAATATGAAAGTGATAAATCTCACCACAAAATCTACAAGACCTATCCGCAGAAAACTAGAAAATGTTACAGAGAAATTGAAGATTTCAAGAAACACTTTAAGGTGAAACACTTTAATATAACAATTTTCCAAAGACTGATCTAATAATCTAATTCTAATGGAAATCCCAGTTTTTTTTTAAATTGACAGGCTTTTCTAAAATTGGTATGAAAAAAATCACATCTTTTTTACCCCTTCCTCAGTTGATGGGCATTTGGGTTGTTTCCAAGATTTTGCTTTTACACATTGTGCTGCTATAAACATGGGTGCACATATATCACTGTGGTATGATGTTTCTAACTCTTCTGGGGAGATACACAGAAGGGGAATAGTTGGGTCAAATGGGACCTCTAATTCTAGCTTCCTAATCCTCCACAATGATTTCCACAGTGGTTGCACTGGTCTACACTTGCAGCACCCATGGAGAAGGGTTCCTGTTCCTCCACAGCCCCTCCAGCATTCGTTATGGGTTGATTTCTTGGACAGCCATTCTTTCTGGGGCGAGATGGAATCTCAGTATTGTTTTAATGTGCATTTCTCCTTCTCTTTAAAAAGACAGGAATTAACAAGTTGCTCCACTGGTTTAACCTTTTTCAGTGCTTTTTGTTTCTGCCTCTTTTTGCTCTCCCTGCTTTGTTTCCCAACCATCTGAGAATCAGTTACCCATCTTGCCCTTTTTCCCAAGTAATCTAATACATACTGTTAAGACATAAAAGTTCTTTTTCATATTGGAGTATAATGGTCAAAATTGGCAGATTTATGATGATGCTGTATTGTATCCCTAATTCCAGCACACACATGAAGCATTCAAAGTCTATTTGCAGCACTGAAACTACTATGATAGCCTTTTACAATACACTGTAGGAAAAATCATCACATTCTAGAGTTTAAATCCCCCTAGTTGTTTTCTACTTCCTTCAGAAAAAAACTCAGAGCTTATAATGATCTACACGATCATACATGACTTGGCCACTTGACAACTGCCTTTAATTCATACATGAAAACTGTCCACAGCATCACTCCCAGCTTCCATCTATGGGCCTTGTTCTCTTCCTGTGTTTCTCCATACTTTGTTCTAGTATGTTCTTCTACTGCATTCTGTTCTCCCTTGTACCTTGCCTATGCCAAAATTCTAATAAAAGGTCCTTAATAAAGGGACCTTTCTTGGGCACTTTATGTAAAATGGTAACTCTCACTTGTCCTATTAGCCCCTATCCTATATCTTAATAGTATCTAAAATACTGTATGTTTTCCACACATTTTATTCTACGTAGCTTCCGTCTTCCACTGACATGCAAAGCTCTCAGGACCAGGGATTTTGTCTTTGTCTTCACTCTTGAATCAACACCTGCTAGAAGAGGTCCCAACAGATAGTACCTATGCAATAAATATTTTAAATTAATAATTAAAAAACAGAAAAAGGTCAGTTATCATGGAAAATAATTTTAAAGTATGGCAGGGAGAGCAATAAACTAAACAGTAATATTGGAATTTCATAATTGTGGAGATTAAAAAATGGTGTTTGTTATTATTTAGTATGATTTTATGTTTGATTTTAAAGATTTTGCAATGTCATGTTTTCAATATTACATGTTTCTAAAAGTTAGCAAATGGTTAATCTTGGTGATATATTTAAGATGAAAGGATTAAGGTCAGAAAGTAAATGACATCAAGTGAGCTTTATTATTGAAGTACAAACAGGTGAAAGTGACTAAAAAGTAAAAATACTTTTGAAGCTGTTCAGCATGTTAAGGACCAATGTCCAATATAAGCTCAAATGTTTTCTAAATTTAAGTATAACTGGGAATTTTTAAACTTTCTATATTTGCAAAGATTCTTCCTAACAGTCTATAGTTGTTTTACGAATGCAAAGCAAAAGTGTATTCAAGCTACAGAAAAAACTGCCTTTTTGCTTAGATAACAAAAAAGAGAACAACAGACAAATGATAGTACAAAAATTAGATTGACAAAAAAAAAATAGTGTAAAATGAATACAATCACTTAGTCTAACAGTGCATAGTACATATATATATATATGTAGTATATATATGCATATGTGTGTGTATTTATATGCACTCACTGAAAATAAGAGGATAGATAAATTATCACTTACTGCTGAAGTTACTCATAAAACAATTTGGATTAAGTATGGATTTAGAACACGTCAGAATAAACTTTCCTTGTATTCTTCTCTAATTATTTTCCTCAAATCAAGCTAATATCTTCTTTTAAACTTAAAGTTAGAATTGGTACATAAAATACAAAAATCATATGTATTTACGGTGTGTCATGTGATATATTGTTCCATCCATACACTATGTAATGTTTAGGTCAGGCTAAATAACATCTCCTCGAACATTCATCACTTTTATGCTTTTATAGTGGAAACATTCATACTGTTGTCTTCTAACTTTCTGAAGTATGAAATGAATAACTTATACGTAATTCTTTACTGTGCAAGAGTACAGTGAACCTTCTTACTCCCATCTAACTTTAACTTAGTACCCACTGATCACCCTTTGGCCGTTCCTGTCCCGGATTCTCCCAGCCTCTGTAACCACCTTTGTACCCTCGGTCTCTATAGGAACAACTTTTTAGAATCCTCATACATGTGATGATATAATATTTCTCTTTTATGACTAATTTCTTCACTTAACATCATGATCTATAGTTCTATCAATTTTTTGAAAGATAAGTCTCCATCTTTTTATAGCTGCTGAGTATTATGTTATATATAAGAGCCACATTATATAAACTATTCATCAACTGTTAAACACCTCAGTCGTATCAATTGCTTGTTATGGTGCATGTGCTGCATGAACGTGCAGACGTAGAGGGCTCTTGGATAAATTACTTCCACGTACTTTGGGTATTTATTCAGTACTGGGATTACTGGGTCACATTGTAGCTCTAATTTTTAATTTGTAAGAAGCTGTCATAATATTTTTAATAATGGGTATACCAATTTACATTACTACCAAGGGTATAATGGTTCCCTTGTTTTCCATACGCTCACTAATATTTTTTATGTTTAATATTTTTGGTAACAGCCATCCTTACTTATGTGAAGTGATATCTCATTGACATCTTCTTTTGAAAAAATGTGTATTTAGGACTATTAACAATTTTTATTCAAATTGCTTTCCTTTCACTATTGACTTTTTTCAGTTCCTTATATGTTCTTGATGTTTGCACTTGTCACAGGCATATTTGAAAAGAGTTTCTTCCAATCTCTGTTGCTTATTCATCCTGTTGACTGCTTGCTGTTAGAATATTTGTAGTTGGATAGGATTACGTTTTCCATTTGAGAGGTTCTTGTCCCAAATGGGCTTTGCATTAGTAGTTTCATAGTTTGTTCATGAATGTACTTTTATCCATTGTAAAGTGGATTTTTAACTGATGAGAGATAATCATCAAGTTTTTGTTTTTCCTGTTTGGATATTCAATTTTCTCAGTACCATTTATTGAAAACATTGTTTTCAATACATCTGTCTAGCACCTTTTTCAATAATCGATTGGCTTTACATGTGTGGACTTACTTGAAGACTTTATACTCAGTTCTGTTGGTCAATATATCTGTTTCTGTGTCATTACCATAATGTTCTGATTGCTACAATTTTGTAATATGTTTTGAAGTCAGAAAGTATAACACTTCCTGCCTTGTACTTTTTACTTCACACTGCTTTGGCTATCTGTAGAGTTTTGGGGTTTCACACAAAATTTAGAATATTTTTCTAATTCTGTGAAGAATGTCACTGGCATTTGAATAAGGATGGTGTTGACTCTACAGACCACTTTGGATAGTATGTACATTTTAACAATTCTGATTCTTCCATTCCATGAACATGAACTGTCATTCAACTTTTTGATCCCTCTTCGATTTCTTTCACCAGTGTTGCAGTTTTTATTGTAGAGATCTATCATTACTTTGGTTAAATTTTTTTTCTAGCTATCTTATTATTTTGTAGCTATTATAAATGGGATTTTTTTCTCAATTTCTATTTCAGGTGATTCGTGATTGGCATAAAGCAACAATACTGATTTTTGTATGTTGAGTTTCCATTCTGCACCTGTGATAAATGTGTGAGCTTTATTAAATTTGATCAAATCATTGGTATTTTCTGGATATAAGAGTCTGTCCTCTGCAAAATTTCCTTTCTTATCCAATTTTGATGCTCTTTATTCCTTTCTTTTGCTTGATTGCTCCAGTGAGGAACTTTAAAACAAAGTTGAGTGAAAGTGGTGAAATTAGACATCTTGCTTTATTACAGATCCTGGAAACATTTCAGCTTTGCCCCATTCAGTGTGATGTTATCAGTTGGCTTCTTATAGATGGATTTTTTCAGATGCATTCCTTCCACGTATAATTTGTTCAGTGTTTCTCTTGTGATGTACTGTTGAATTTTATCCAATGTCTTTTCTGCATCTTTGAGATATATGATTTTAACCCTCAAAGTATTGACACTACTGATATGGTGTATCAAATGTATTGAGTTTGGTTGAACCATGCTTGTAACACGGGGATGAATACCGCTTGCACGTGAAGAATGGTCTTTATAAAAAGAGCTACTAGACTTAATTAGTTTGTATTAGTTTGTGGTCAATATATCTGTTTCTGAGTGATTACCATAATGTTCTGATTGCTTCAAATTTGTAATATGTTTTGAAATCAGAAAGTATAACACTTCCTGCCTTGTGCTTTTTACTTCACCCTTCTTGGATATCTGTAGAGTTTTGGGATGTCTGATCTGTGTTCACAAAATGTATTGATTTGTGGCTTTCTTTCTGTTGTGTGCTTGACTGGTTTTGATATCAGTGTAATGCTGATCTTATAGAAAAAGTTCTGATTTCCTTTCTCTTTAATTTTTTGGAAAAAGTTTTTAAAGAATTTCTTTAATTCTTCTTTAAAGATCCCACCAGTTTGAGGCATCAGTGGTTAGCTATTTAACATCAGAAGTTGCAATTCAAATCAGAGCCTCCTGGCAGTGAGACACACAAATTATGACACTTTCATTAATGTCTCAAATGCTTGGTGAAACTCACAAAGAATCCTCCTAGTACTGGGTTTTTATTTGATAGGTGACTATTTCAAAAATAATTCAATCTCATTAATCCTCATTGGTGGGTTAAGGTTTTCCATTTCTTTCATTACATCTTACTGCAATGATAAGTTTTGCATATATATATATATATATTTCAAAATATAGAGTTTTTATATGCACTTTTGAGTCTGCTTCTTTCATTTGACATTTTATTTCTGAGATCCAAAATTGTTCTTGTGTTAATATATGAGAATTTACCCATGAAGCCCCTGCTAAATATTAAAATAGTTTCCAATTTGGGGCTATTGTAAGTTTGGTTGCTCTAAATGTTGTAGCATTATATGTAAGTGTGTCAGTGAATGTATGTGTATGAAATATAAGTACATCTGCTAGTCGCTTATCATGGTTACATATTTGATAAGACAAATTCCTCAATTTCCACTGGTAGTAGATTGTTGGAAAATATTAGGCATGGTGGATTGACAACTGGTGTTCAACTTCAAACACCTAGCTGAACTGAGTAAGTTTGGTGCCGGGTGTGGGAGGCCCACCTGAGGGCTGTTGCCAGCAGCATAAGAGGCAGACCTGAAGAAGTAGTTAGTATTTAGATCTTCGATCCATTTTGACTTTAGTCTAGTGCATGGTGAAAGATACGGGTCTAGTTTTAGTCTTTGTCATGTGGGAAGCCGGTTTTTTCAGCACCATTTGTTAAAGAGGCTTTCTTACACTGAACATGTTTGGCCCCTTTGTCAAAGATAAGGTGGTTGAGTGTGTTCAAAATTGTGTCTGCATCTTTTAATCTGTTCCACTGATCTTCAGGTCTGTTTTTGTGACAGTACCATGCTGATTTTATCACAGTAGGCTTTTTTTCTTTCTTTCTTTCTTTTACTACTCTCTTAAAAAAAAAAAAAAAAGCAGAAAATTACTGAATGACAATAATAAAATGACTTGAAGATAAAAAAAAGAAGTGAGGCTGTTGGGAACAGAAAAGAGGCTGTTGGGAGCTGGTAGAAGCTGTGAGGAGCTGTTGGTTCTCTTGGAGGAGCTCGTCAAGCCGACTCTCCTCATGAACTTGGTTGTCCTCATCCTGCGAGGAACTCAGGACCTAGTTGGCACTGAGAATAGCTTCGGTTCACTTTTGGGGAGCTCTGGTCCTTACTTTGAGAGTTGCTTCCTGGCTCCAGAGGGGAAGATGGTACACTGCTTAGTCTCCTGGAGAAGCTTGTTGCGTTGGCTTTCCTGATGGGAACTTGGCCATCCTGATCATTAGGGGAGCTCAGGACCTCACTGTTGCTGAGGATGGCTGTGGTACCTTCCGGGGAGCTCTGGTTTTTACTTTGAGCATCACTTCCTTGCTCCAGTGCAGATCCCTCAGCCTGCTGGCACAGACTTCCTAGATTCCACCATTGATTTTTGGGCCTTCCCAGAGCAGATCCATGAAATAGGCCTGCATGATATATTGTTGTGGGCTCTAGGCCTCTAGTTGGACTTGTGGGAGGCACTGTTATGGGCTCTAGGTCTTCAGCTGGACTCATGGGGGACATTGCTGTGGGATCCAGGCCCTCGGCTAGATTCCTTGGTCTTAGTGTGTGGACAGATTTCCCATACACTTTTGTATATCTGTGGGTAACTATTATAAATAATCTTGTAAAATATGTTTCCTATATTCCATTGTTTCCCCTTGCAAACATCCATCAAACCATGACACTAGGTTTATAAGACTTAATATAAATTGTTTATAAAGTTTCTTCCAAATATTTCATAAATTATTAGTATTACTATGTCACATTATCAGAATAATTTAGCAATATATTTAATCCATTAAATCTTTGAAATTTTAGTATGGATGGGCTCAGATACAAGTACTTATTCTGAAACATCCCCCCAGAGTGGTATTTAAACATATTATTTAAGAATAACAGAATCATTTTGCTAACTTTAAGATGTTCAGAGCTATAGGGTGATCTCGTGGGTACAAGGAAGGTACATGTAAGGAGAAGTTCCAGGACAATGTCAGGCAAAGTATATTGAAAAAAATGTATTGAACCAATTTTATCAGTTATTGGAAAAATATATAATAATTGTTGCACCAAGTATATCATTTTTACAACTATTATATCTTTGTAATGTAACATATGCATTTAATCCATGCTAATGCTTAATATTCTATGATTTCCCTAGACACAGAAACATGTTGTCCAGGAAACCAACTGATCTCTTAGCAACGCTTTATTTTCTCTTTTATCTTGGAATTTTGTCAATTGTGATGCTGGATTTTTCTGAATTTTACACAGTGTACAATAATATTCAAGTAACAGATTTAATATAAAATCACTAGATTCAACAAAGAATAAAGCTTTATTTTTTTACTTTAAATGTATGAGGGAAAAATTTGCTTGTCATGCTAGAATTAATACTGCGTGTGTCCAAAGGCTGAGACTCACAGTAGCACTGCTGAGGGCTGCATCCCTGGGCTTATAAGATAATTAAAATTCTGCCTAAACTTATATTTCAAATTAGTCTGTTTAAACTAAATTCATTTGAAATGAAGGGGTATAATTCCTTGTTTAACTAAAGCTCGCTCTTGCATTTCCTAAAGAAAAATCCATAATATGATGTCCTTTAAAACAAATCCCTTGGATTTTATTAAAGTAGTAAAAATACCAATGTGTGCGACAGTGGATTTTTCTAAGAGAAAGGTTCTTTCTCTTATACACTAATAAAAAATGAGGTATACATATTTCTTCCAGGAGTTTGTGTCGAAGTGAAAAAAAAAAAAAGAACACATAACACCTACAGTATATCTTATTTATACAGCTGCCAAATCTTTCCGCCAGCTTTTGGTCTGAAAGAAATGCAGCTATGCCTGAGTAGGGCTGGTTTTTAATTAAACATGATGTTTCTCCCTGCAAGTAAAAGATGAGCTCATAGCAATATATTCATATGAAGACATCAGAATTTTATCTTTAAGTACATTTAGTGATGATAGGTTATTTGTGCTAATCATGCTCACAGAGGTTAGAAACGGATGCATTTAGTCACAGGCACACTATTCTAACAATAGTTTTCTAAAGCATACAGGGCATTCTAAGAAATCGTACTCAAGTTTAAGCACTAATTTCCAACTCCCTTACTATTTGTTTGACTTTAATTGATTTAAGTCTATTAAAAGACAACTTCAGAATGACGGATATTGCATTTTGGAGAACATACAATGTATGTAATGGATCCCTTGAGACTGAATCTATCCTCCTGATTCCCTGGGTGCCCTTGTGCCTCATTTACTACTTGCAGTGGATCTCAGAAGTGCTCACATCTCAGTCAAATGCTTCTATTCTAGGTGCTTCTCTCTCAGGAAAGATACTTGGTCATTCTTCCCATCCTACTTCACAAGTGAGTCTCACAGGTGTCTGAGCATCACTCCATTCAGCGGCAGTCAGAGCAAGCCACATTACTTCCTCTTTGCTTCCGTGACCATCTTGATTTTCAGAAGATGTAAGTGTATCTCACAGAAGTTATCAAATGTAACTTATTTACAGTAACTCTTAGAGAAAATGCTCCCAAACAAATATTCTACTCAGTTTGGATAAGCCAAATCAGAAGCAAACAATTTGAAAAAAGGTTCTGACTAGTTTACCCACTAATGTACCAGAGAGTTGTTTGAAAGGAATCTTTGAGAAGAGCAGCATAAAAGTAAGACAAGTTTGGTCTTTTGTTGGTGGGACTATTCTATGCTGTAGTATCATTAGCAAATAAATAGTAATTTTCAACACCCTTCCCCCACATCATTCTTTTTTCTCACTATGGGGAAACAGGGAACAATCTGCTTTTAGACTTCCATTCTTGGGCAAAAACAATCATCTGTCCACCTTGCTAAAATAACTGTTCTCAATATGCAGGTTTCAGGGGGAAGTGTTTTAAGGAACTAAAAGTTGATTTAATCTTCTTAGGGAGAGTCTCCTATGTGGTAACGGTTTAACATTTAATGATGTAAGATGAAACGTCTGCCTTCTGATTCAAAGATTAATTAAAAATTCAGTCCCATATGCTACTGCATACCCATCTTTGCCATGACCTTCATTCCCAGCTAGTCATTTATATATAAATGTTCATTAAAATTTTTTGTTCAAACATGATGCTTATAAATACAATGTATTAAATTTACTTATGAAAAAAATTAAGTTGTGCTATGTACTAATCAGCAGTTTCAACAAACCTCAGTCTTTGGCACTAATTATACATATAGTCTTTAAAAATATGTGATTAACTTGTGTAAATGAATGTGGCTATGTCTGATTTACCTGTACATATATGCGTACATCATAAGATGGCATGACAGAAGAAACAATCTATATCTGTATACTGTTCTTCCAAGTGGAGAAGACTGGGAAAGACATCCAAATGCAATTTGAAATAACATCTAATATTTTAATATTAATTTCTATTTTGAAACAAAAATTTTAATATCTTCATCTTTTGAGCATGTTTAAATTAAAATAACATAGAATAGTCTTGACTGTTGAGGTCCAGATAAAAAAGTAGTATCTGCAGTGCTTTAGGGTAGAGTGTTTTCTAAGTGTGCAAAACACAGGAGTGTATTTTTATTAGTTGTATGTGGGGTTTCATTTCTGTCACACCGTTGTGCCGCTGCCTTAGCTTGGCATCCGTCCACCCATGCTCTGTTCATCATCACTAGGGAGTTACAGCTCTGGAGCTCCTTCGTTGCACTGTTATTACTTACTGACTCACTCAGCCGTCCGTCCTCTACCCACACTGACATCACTGGGGAAGAAAGTTGCCTGAGGTTAACTTTCCACCCAAGCTGAGTTCTCATGTGCAAAGGACAACTAAGATTCAAGGATATTTGCAGTTAGAGTTCAGGAAAGTGGATTTTACTGAAGCACAGTGACAAAACGGGCTACTTCACAGAGAAATCCCTGGAGCTGCTTATGGCTTTATCATGTATTTATGTGTGTGCTACTCTCTGAAGTCCTGTGTCAGGTGGCTTAAGGGGTGTTGACACGGATGAGGTCCCCAAACAAAAGCACGCAGAGCGGATATCAGCAACAGCAGCAAGCAGCAGTGTCTTTATTGTCTGGCTTGTATATATTAGCTGTTGTCAAGCTTACATTCTTGTGTACTGTCATAATTGTGGCGCACATGCAGTTGTCTATGCTAAATTATGCTTGCATGAATGGATCCCGCTGACTGCTTGCCCCAAACAGTGGGATCATGTCCTGATCCATCCTCAGATGCCCCAAGATTTGAAGCAATCCTGAAGCAGCTCCCCACATCCCACCCCCTTAAAGGTTGGGACAGTGTCATTTTTGTGAGTGGTCCATTGTTGTACTCGGGACCCTGTGAAGCAGGTTTCCTGGTCAGACGCTATCACTAGCAGCATCCCATACGCAGCAGTCGGCATTCCTGGTCAGACGGCATTCCTAGCAGTCACCCACTGCCTGCCTGGTGAAGACATCTGCTCAGTCATTTCCCGGCGAGAGAAGGGGCTTCTGTCCTGAGCACGAGACACGACATGGTCAGTTGTTTGGCCACATTCCCGCATGTCTCACCATAGCTCAGCACCCCACAAAGGCTAGTGCCTTGTCTGTGAATCCTGGGCTGCCCAAGTCAGCAGCCAGAGCACCGGCCCTCTAAGTACAGCCCAGCTCTCAGCACAGACACGTGGGGGCCTATTTTACACGTCACAAGTAGCCGTAGTGCCTGGAACTCTGCCCATTAGCTTGACCTGCCTGCTTTGGCTTCACACCAGAGAATTTCTGTGTCGAGCTGGCCAGCGACTGTGGCCCATCAGGGGAGCTGTGTCGCAGCTAGACCCATAGTATACCTGGTTCTCAGCTAGACCCATAGTATGCCTGGTTCTCAGCTAGACCCATAGTATGCCTGGTTCTCAGGTAGACCCATAGTATGCCTGGTGTCAGTCAGAGGTCTGTTTTTCCTTCTGCATAAAGGCTAGGTGTCATAACTTGTAGTCTGTCACCTCGTAGGGTTTTCTGTGCTGTACACATCACTGGTCCCAGTATCGGTGCCAGTTCAGCTGCTAACAGGCTATCGATATGTCCCCCAGTGCACGAGGGTGGGGTCTGGGCCGCCCTACTGGGATGGGACACTCGGGTGCATGTGGACTCAGCCCTCAAGCAGGAGTCTGGTCTGTACTTCCACTGTCTTTGCCCCCCGATACTTTCATAGGCGTGTTAAGCAGCACATATCGCTGCAGTTTTTCCATCAGAGAATGCCGGAGTCTGGCTCCTTTCCACAACTGTGAGCAAAATCTAATAGGGTGCTTCCGCTTTTCCAGTTTTTGTCATAGGCCCAAGCCAGTCCAAACATCACGTACACGGACTGGTAGGATAGGTGGCAGGGTAGGGTCAATGACTGAGAGGGCTTGTGTCCGCATGACTGTCTTTTCTGAGTCCTAAAATCCGCTTCCACTGGTCTGTCCAGGCCCATGTCGCTCCTTTCCAGGTCAGAATCTAGGTGCCATATGGACAGGCTCCAAAACTTCACCAGGCCCAGGTATGCCTACAACTGGCATAAGGTTGTGGGTGTGGGGGAAGCCTGGATAGAATCAATAGGGCATCGGGAATTACTGCTGTCTTACCTGAGCAGGTAACACTCCAGAATCTGACTGACAAGCCAGTCCCCTGGACTTTGTCTTTACTGATGGCCCTCGCCCCGGCCAGCAAAGTGTCCTTCACCTGTAGGTGGTGGCCTTCCAATCTGTAAGGCTATCAGAAGTTGACACAATATCATCAGTATAATGAAACAGTGACACAGACTGTGATTTTGTCCAGGTGGCCAGGTGTTGGGGCACCAGGTCATGACACAAAGTTGAGCTATGCAAATAGCCTTGTGACGACTCCTGTAATGTCCATTGCCTGCCCTGTCAGGTGAAGGTAAATTGATCCTGACTTCCAGTGTCAGGGTGAGACAGTCCATGAAATACGTAATGCCACTCATTTGCCACTCAGTATACCCACCTCCAGTATGTATTTAGCAACTTGAAAAGCAGACCTCCTAAGGGCACCAAGCCAAGTGCCTGATGGCCAGTGTTACCTCGGCTCCCCTTGCCTGAGCCCCAGGGACTGGCTCTGGTCTGGCACCATCTAGAACAATGTCAGCTCCCCTGGTTTTTCTGTCATTGGCAGACTCTGTGGCTTCTTTATCATGACCGGAGGTCCTCTCTGCTCCACCACAGCGGTGTACAGTTTGAGGACCAGTGTCTTACAGACACCTCCTGGCTGAGGCTGACGCCCGGCCTCCGTGTTGGAGCCTGCACCCTCAGGCAGCCGTGAGCTCCCAGCACCAGCCACACACCATGCCATTTCTCCAGCAGGGCTGTCCTTTTATCTTGTCTGTGGCTAAACTGGCCACCAGCAGACTGTTCAAATCTGGTGCCGATTGACCTCCAGTAGCCCCACAGCCTGTGCATGGGGGAGGGCGGCCCTGCTCCGCTGTGGGGCACCTGCCCTTTGTTTCACTTGCTTTGTCTGTTCCCATAATTCCGTGGCCTTCCAGGCTGTGTTGGTGGTGTGCGGGGTAGAGGTGGGCAGTCCTTCTGGCACACCTCTCTGAGCTAGGGGCTCCTCCACCTCCGCCTCCTGGCAATAGCAGGCATGCAAATACGAGAGAACTTTCCCGGAAGTGGTGATTTACACAACAGGAGATGCTTTGGCAGGAAGCAGTACTTCCCACGTCTGACAACATGGCTTCCCCAGCAGCCAGCCACTGTTCCAGGTCCTCCTTGGTCCACTGCACTGGGATGGGGACTAGTGTGGCCAAAGGGAAATGTCTGTATTATTGCCCTCATCCTTGCAGTTAGGCTGGCTATGATGGGAGGTTTTGGTCTTGGGGTGCTGGCCAGGCACTCACAGCAGTGACAGGGGCTCACCCAGGTGTCTGATCCTACTGCTTTCCTGCATGGCCTCACCTGCCCCCTGCTGGGTGCTGCTGCCCTTGTGGGTGGTGGGCAGCGGTACCCCTGGGATTCTTTCCAATTCTGCTCCTCGGTGGGGCAGGGCTGTGGCTGTCTCATGGTGGGCTTGGGGCCCTGCTTGGAGGTGGCTGTGCCCATAGACTTCTTATGTTTCTGTTGCTAGCACTTCTTGGATTTCTCCCTGAGCTTTGCCCTCAAGCCCTTCTCATCAGGACTGGGCTTCTAAGCCGCTCTGAAGATGACTAAGGTAACCAAGGTGAGGCCAGGGGAGGCATGCTGGCCCCTCTTCTCTGGGGCTCTTCCTCACCATCAGACTCTGCTTTCACAGATGCCAAGGAGGGGCACTCACATCGTATCCTGCGAATCCTGCTCATCCTGCTGACAACGCCACTTGTCTGGGTTAGGGTGGGCGGCTGAAGGAGTGTTTTCATGGGTCACCAAAGAAAGCACGTAGAGCAGACATCAGCAATGACAGCAAGCAGCAATGTCTTCATTGTCCAGCTTGTGTATATTAGCTGCTATAAAGTTGATATTCTTGCGTATTTCTATTCCCATGGCGCATGTGTGGTCTTTCTACACTAAGTCATGCTCATATAAGTGTATCTCACTGTGCAAATGCACCACACAGTGTGGACAGATCCTGAGTCACCCTCAGATGCCCCAAAATTTGAAGCAAGCCTGAAGCGGCTCCCCACAGAAGTGTACTAATTAAGTCTCCTTAAATTGTGTTTTTTCATGTGGATATCACCTTAAATTTGCAAACCCACATGTAATCTAGAACAATAATTTGAAAACTTTTAGCAAGTATAACTTCTTTCCAGAATCCACTTTTCTCTTCATTATTTGGACAAATAGAAAACTAAATCAGTGTTTATCAGTAGAAAATTAAATCAGTGTTTATCAATAGAAAACTAAATCAGTGTTTATCATATATAGAGAATGCTCAGAAACCCATCAAGACTCATATCATCAAGAATCGTTGGCACCTAATAAATGGTATTTAAGATTCATTTAGAAGACATTTGTCTTCCCTCAGGAAGGTATGTTATGGTTGATACATTGTGTCAACTTGGGGAGTCTAGAGGTTTGGCTAAGTGACTTAGCAGGAAGCCAGAGTGCTTACTTTGTATACATCCTGAGCCTGTGGAGGAGGAGGGCATGGAGATTATGTAAGAGCTACACGCCCCTTAGGTGGGGGTAGCCTGTTTACAAAGTAAGGCAGGGAAAGAGGCTGCTTGCTGCCATTCCTCCCGTTTTGCTCTGGCTGCTTTGCTGTTTGGCTGCCGTTCCCCCCTTTGCTCTTGTTGCTTTGCTATCTTCTGCCTCAGAGCCAGCTGAGTATGGACTGAAACCTTCACAAACTGTAAGCTAAATAAACCTTTCCTTCCTTCATTTTGGGCATTGGGTATTTTGTCTCAGCAACGACAGAAAAGTAACCAAGACAAGGTACTTTACACATATTAAAATATAGGTCATGAATTTTATGTATTGTGAATGGATTTTTAGCAGTAATAAAACACTTCAAGCTAAAAATTTAACATTAATAGTGAGTTTATGAAAGCAAAGACAATGCATCTACTAATGCCCTAAGATTTCCTATTTTAATAACGCAGTAATGTGGGAGTTTGAGAGTAGCTGAACTGCTTACCTGTCTTTTCCTGAGGTATACTGTGTCATAATCTTCATCTTTTTGAGCAATAGATGTTCTCTAGGTAGCTTTGGCAACTTCGAGCTTACTTAACTGCAAATTTAAAGCATTCATTTCATTTTCTCAACTTGAACATACAACTTTAAAACCATGTCCTGGGAATTAAGAGAATGCTAGTATTGTGTAGTTGAAAGGCAGTTAATTATCATAAACACTCTCCAGGCCTTGGCCACTACTATAGGTGTGGCTGCTTTTTTTTTTTCATTGCAGTCTGCATTTTGCTGCTACTGACACAGACTGTGAAGGGCTGCAGGATTCTTAACGACTATTTCTTGATATTTACATTCACTCGAAATCTTTATTCATCTACTTTCTCTTATTTGTCTCTCTGTTTCTCTGTGAACAGAGATAATATCATAGGTCTAGATCTAAAATAGAAAATTCTCATCTGTATCTCAAAACATTGCATAGGGGCTGGGGATTTAGCTCAGTGGCAAAGCGCCTGCCTGGCAAGTGCAAGGTTGTGAGTTCAGTTCCCAGTACCGGAGAAAAACCAAAAAAATAAAAAATAAAATAAAACTTAAAAAATCAAAACATGGCATATATAAGATGAAGTTCTGGCATTTTATTAACTTTTTCATTATAATTATTCAGATCAGTGTCCAGATTTATCTAACAGCTGTACACTTATAGTAAAAAAATCTTTCAAATATTTGGATATTTAATCAGCAATTAATTAAAAATGAAAATAGGACATCCAAGGATAACTAGAAAGAAGATAAAAATAAAAAGAGGTAACCATCAAATCCACAAAATATGACAGAAGTTTAACAAAAGAGAATATTTACAGAATGGAATTTATGAAGATTTAGTAAGTTGTTTTATTCATGTGAAATGAACATGCTATCAAAAACATTTAAATCACAGGTACAGAAAATATTTTGTATGCCTTCCTTAAAAGACATAGTACATTGTTCAATAACTAAAAATAAATCTCTAAAACATTTCTGCGGATAAATTCCTGTAGTGCTTCAAAGAGTTTTGATAAGATGAATTTCATAGTTCTACTGCCTTCTAGCTCATTACCTTTAAAAAAGTGTACATATTAAATTTAAGAGAAAAAAATTGATCCATTCATTGATTAAACACAAATCAAAATAAATACCTTGAATGTAAATTTTAGCCTTGAAGTTCAGATATTGAAGTTTACAGTAAGTTTTCAAAATTAAAATATATTCCTCTTGTCCTATATTTATGGAGTGAGAATTTCAGAGTGAATTGTAATGCTCAACTTTTGTGAGTATTTTCTCTTTAGATACAGAAATTACATCAGAAAAAATGATGCATTATACATACCATGCACCAATTATCAAACCCCACCTGCTAGTATAGCTAAATTACAGAGATTCAGACATTTATAGTAGAATTTCATAGTTGGACATCTGTTTTAAAACATTCTAATGTTCTATTCAGCATTTTTCTATATGACACCAAATTTTAAATTCATAGTTTTTTTAACAATTTAATGTTGATTTGCCTTGAAATCCTAGCAAAGTTATAATAATCAAAATTCAAGCTTTATAGAAAAAGGTTTTAATATTTCCCAAATTCCTACTCTAATGTAAAAAAATCAAATCTTACAGCCTGGAGTGGACAATTTTAAAATTACTTGCTGGACTGTGTGTTTTAGCAAAGCTGATGACCAGCAGGGAAGGCTCTGCTGGCTGGAAAGCAGGCATGCACTGAGGGTGCAGACACGGACGGGGACAGAAGGGAACAGGACAGTCCGGAGAGAGAAGCTGATGCTTCCTGTTTGCCTCTTGATATGAAACACATAAGGCTACATTGAGAGTCTGTAGACGCCTCGATGGAGATTGAGATTGAGAGCAGAAAAGTTTACTCCTCATTAGAGTTACTTAGCTGAAGAAAGAGGAAAAAGAAAGATCCCATGAGAGCTGTGTGGGTTGTACCATCAGAAATTTACATAGTTCTCAGAAAGAACATTCATTAATGGCTGCAGACTGTGAAGAAACTCATTATTTTGAAAAAGAGGCATAAATGAAAATAGTGAAGCATTTATTCTGTGTTCCCTATACACGTGTACTGATGAGAAATAAAGAGAAGGTCAAGGGAAGAAGTTTTAGAAGTTCAAAATAAATGATAAAATTAGTGTAGTTTCACTATGCAACTGCTAATGAATCCAGACCTAAGGCATCAAAGGCTGGTGACATTAGAAAACGAGACAGCTGGACACTCCCATGGAATAATATTTCCAAATGCACTGATTAAATCAAATCAAGCCCCAGGACCCAACTCCTAACGCAGAGGATAGAGGGCTGTATATTTATAACAGATCACACACACTCAAACAAAGCTATAGAACATAAAACAAATCATCTAAGTTACCCAAAGATACATTATAGGAAGAGCAGGAAAGACGGAACCCATTTATTAACCAACTATAACATATGTTATTTAGGTTCTTAAACAAATTTAAAACATACATTTATATTTGCCATTGAAAAACTGGTGTGTACTAGACTATCATTCTCACTATAAATAGATATAAAAGAGGACAGAAATATATGCACAACTGTTTCTGGCTATGGAAAATACACAACACAAAGCAATGAGAGAAACAGAAGTTATGATTTAAGTGTAAGAACACTCAACTCTCTACTCCTAGACAATTACTCGGTGTCTTAGTCTATTTGTGCAACCATAATGAAATGTCATAGACTGGATAGGTTACAAACAAGAGACGTTCACTTTCCCCCGTCCCTGGGGGCCTGAAATGTGCCAGAACAGAACACCAGCAGGTTTGCTTGCCTGATGAGGGCATTTCGCTTCTAAACTGTGTCCTCTGGAGGGGAGGAACACTGTGTGGAAGAAATTGGAAGGGCAACAGAGGGGAGCTCTCTCCATCCAACTCTTTGATAAGTTGGTCTGATCCCATTCATGAACCCTCACAACTCAGCCTCCCCTCAAAGGACGCTCCTCCCTATACGGCCGCTCTGGGAATTACATTTCAAGGCAAATTTTGGAGGTGACAAAAATATTCGAAACACAGCACTTGATGGGCATGGAAGGGAACGGCACCCCACAGTGCATGCTGGTCTCTAGTGTGCAGAGAGTGACCTGATACTAAGACAGCTGCAGTGACTGGTGTGCGGGGTTAGAGCCTTAGAGGGGGAGAAATGCAAGGAGGTGGGGCGGGGGGCAGCACGGAGCCCCTCCGCAGTGTGCCAGACACAGGCTGCCCACACTTGGTCAGGCCCAGGCGAAGCTCATCCAGTAGCAGTCACTTCGAGGTTGTAAGTGGAATGCTGAGAACTGGAAGGTTCTCAAGATGGGTAGTGGGAGTGGCCAGGAATGCTGGAATTACCTCCAGAGTGGAATGGTCTTCTTAATATCTTAGTAACACCTCTGGCATCTAAGTAAAATGATACCTGAAAAGCCTTCAGAGTAAGGCTAATGGCCTACTATATGCTTACATTGCGTTCTGAAAGCCGGAAATCAAGTCTAAAAATATTAAAGCAGTGATACAGAAACCATAGAGCCGCATGGGCTTGGCAAATTCGGAGGGATTTCCAAGATCTTCACTTCATTGTTTGTATAACTGAACTCAGAAAATTTGAAGGTCACCAACCAGCAAGTGAAAAAAGTTCAAGGTGATCATCCCAGAGTAAAACAAGTTTCAAGACTCTTCAAAGAAAGAAGACTCCAAAGCCTCTTGACCTGAACATTAGAGGAATTAAAAAGACACGTTACCTACTCCCACGGGAGGACAGGTGTAGGGCAAATGCTGTCAACATTTCCTTTAAAAAAATGTGAAGTGTGCATGCAACAAAAGGTCACTGGCAAAAGTAATTCTGAAATCCAGTCTGAAAAATGTTAGAATTTTCTTGACGGGAGCTCCTGGATCACGGCTCTGTATTCTCATCTCAGTTCTGCTCTCCACATCCTGCTTTATCCTGTAAAGTAGCACGGGGTGACATAGCAGCCTTTTCTCAGTCGGATTCCTCCTGGTGGAGTTTTGGGATTGAAAAGGCTCTTGCTTCAATACTCAGTGTCTATTTCAGTTCAAGATAGTACTTCCAACAAATCCTCCTAAAATATTTGTTATCTTGTGACTTACCATCAGATTAAAAATAGAGCCAAACATCTATTCAGGATAAGCCCATCACTGACTTAGTCTTCTGCTGCAACTGCTGAGGTACTTAATTTTTGAAGAAGCACTATTCTTTGATTCAAAGCACTATTCTTTGATTCCCTTAATTCCTTCAGAAGGGCTTTTGTCTTCCTGAAAGGTACTCTGAGTCCTGCTTTGATCTTTTTGGAGGGCTTATGAAAAGACTTCATAGCCACATTTACAGCTTCCTTTTCGGAGTGTATTTTATTTGCAGGTGTTTTGTCTGTTCCCATAATTCCGTGGCCTTACAGGTGTGTAGGTGTTGTGTGGGGTAGAGGTGGACAGTCCTTCTGGCACATCCCTCTGAGCTAGGGGCTCCTCTACCTCCACCTCCTGGCAATAACTGGCACGCAACACATGGGGACGTTCCCGGAAGTGGGGACTTACACAACAGGAGATGCTTCGGCAGGAAGCAGTACTTCCCACTTCTGACAACATGGCTTCCACAGCAGCCCGCCATTTTGATCTTTTTGGAGGGCTTATGAAAAGACTTCATAGCCACATTTCCAGCTTCCTTTTCAGAGTGTATTTTATTTGCAGTTCCCTGAATTTGATTTTTTCCTCAGAAATCATTTCTTCATTTACACATCATTTTATTTCTAAAAATGCTCAGAAAATTTAAAATCATTGAGTTCTGTTCACTTTGTATTTAACGATTTTTGCTTTGTTCTTTCTTCACAGTTTATCTGTAACCTTTTCTATTTTATTCTAAGCTGTAAATTGAAAACAGGTGGCACTTCTCTGATTGAAAGGCTCTGGGTCAACCAGTTCGTTAGATATACGTTCTCCTTTGCAAATACCTACAGGCATATGTTGTTAGATTTTTGACACACGATAACAATGATCTCCAGTTATCCAGTTTTCAGTAACATCTTCTCCAAAGAATCCTCAAAGCTGAAAACTTCCTAAATAGTGTTTCAAAGAATTTTGTTGTCAATCCATTCTTTAAAAAGCTCACTCTATAAAGTTCCAGAAATATTCTTCCATTTCAGGTTGTTACAGCAGCGCCCACTTCCAATGGCAAGTGGGTTTTAGTTTTATATTGCTGTATTAAATTCCTCAAATTTGTGCAGGGCATAATAATGAACATATATTATTCTCTGAAGATTACAATTCTTGGAGTAGCTTACTAGGATGGTTCTGGTTCAAATCTTCTATCAGGTTGCATATCTTTCTTTATACAACAGCTTTTTGGATGGGTTTTTTTGCATATGGTTCCTTAATGTGGCCTTTGGCAAGAAATTTTATTATTCTACATGTGTGTCTCTCTAAAGGCTAATAATGATATGGATTCTCCCATCAAGAAAATAGATTACAGAGAATAAACTTAAAAAATGGGAAGCCACAGACTTTTATAATCTAGTCAGGAAAATGGTACAACTGCTATAATTTATTCATTAAAATTGTATCATTAAATCCAGTTCATAGTCACAAAAAAAATTAAATGCCACCTCTATAATTGAGAATGTCCAAGAATTTATAGATATATGTTGGAAACCAGTATGATGCAAGTTCGTCTAGATTCTCTGTGGGTGAATATTTGATTACTCCTCTCCAAACACAGTGGGAATGACTAGTCCACTTGCTGAGGAAAAGGGTGTGCAATGAGGAAGAAGGATAGAAATATCAGCTGTTTTCCACGAAATAAGATTCACAAGTGTCATTAGTATTTATTTCATATTTTGATGGGAATACATCTGTTAATATAATAACTGATTCTTTTTGTCTATTTCTAACTTCTCTAATAATGTAAGCTGTATTAATACTAGATAAACTTACAGCTCAGTATGTTCGTTACACATTTTCAAAGAGGGAAGTTATTAAGCCAGAAGAGAAAATTTATCTTTTAAAGATGGACAAAATAATATTTGGGTCTTTGATTTTCCTTTTCTCAAGAGGGATGTCGTGCTTTCAGTTGCACATGATAATTCTTGCTTAATGGGAAATGGAAGCAGGCTTTTGTTATTGCCTTCCTTTGCAGATTAAATGTGGTGAAATGTTGTGTATGGACTCCAGGTTGACATGGAATGTCATAATTCCATATCAGTCTTTGGCCAAGGGGGCTGGGGATTTAGCTCAGTGGCAAAGCGCCTGCCTGGCAAGC
>NW_004955412.1:3009404-3051144 GCF_000276665.1 Chinchilla lanigera
TCTTTTGTTTTTAAATTTAGCATTATATCAAGTGTTTTGGTTCTGTCATGTCATTACAAGGACCATTAACATTTGATGGTATTTTTTAGGTAAGCATACTATAAGCTATTCACTTTTCAAAAAATCAAAAGCCTGTTTTGAGAGTTAATCATGGGCCTGGGGATTTAGCTCAGCGGAAAGGCGCCTGCCTGGCAAGCTCAAGGTCGTGAGTTCGGTTCCTGGTACCGGAGAAAAACCAAAAAAAAAAAAAAAAGACAGTCTTTGGCCAAGTTAGAGAAGTAAGTGTTAGGGGCTGGGGATATAGCTCAGTGGCATAAGCGCCTGCCTGCCAAGCGCAAGGTGGTGAGTTTGATCCCCGGTACCGCAAAAAAAAAAAAAAAAGAGAGAGAAGTAAGTGTTGCAGTATTTCCTGGTAATTCTTAGGTTAGGTTGACCTTAAATTAAATAAGAAAGCATTTCAAATGTTTAAATTATGTGACAGGAATTATGTTGCTATAGTATAAATTATTATCTTTCATGTTCTGACTGAATGCTTGAAATCAGTTCTGAAACGTCTTTACTTCATACTATATTATGCTCTTTATATTTGCTAAGTTTGGGATCAAGTAAGAGAAGATCTATAGAAAATGACACTAAATTTTCCCCCATCTCATCTGTGTCATCACTCTTTTGGAGTGAGACATTAGCGGAGTTCTCACTCATTTTTACTCTGATATTCTGCACCAAACTTTTCTTGTTAAATGCTAATTCTCTTGGCTCATGGTCATTGAAAATTAATCCTTCACATGTAGATGACATATATGCACACATTGGTTCACCAACTTCCACAATGGTGTGAGGTGAAATCCTTATCATTTTCTTTATCCATAGCACTATTGGGGTTTCTACATTCTAAATAAAACCCAATATGATACAAAAGGCAATAATATTATCTAAGTTCTAAAAAATCAAGATACTTCTTGAGTGTTAAATAATATCAAGCCCTTGTGAGTGAAGAAAATTCTTCAGTCTCCAGATTCAGACGTGCAAATTTGGTCCCCTTTTTTACACCAGGGAAAGGCCACATCTTGCCTCTTCTATGTCATGATCACCAATTTGAATGAAAAGACTGTAATTAGTAAAAATATATTATGATCTCTTTGATTGCTTCTCATTTAGAAGAAAATCTACTATATTCTCACTTGCTTTCAAAAACAATTCTGGGCAACAAAGGCAAAGAAGGGACATCACAATCCCTGACCTGAAATTACACCACAAAACTACTGTAATAAAAGTAGCACGGTACTGGCAAAAAAAAACAGACTTGAGGCTCAATGGGACAGACTAGCACATGCAGAAAGGTATTCAGCCACCTGATTTTGACAAAGGGATTAAACACGTTCACTGGAAGAAGGATAACCTCTTTAATAAATGGTGCTGGAAAAACTGCCTTTCCATATGTCAAAGACTAAAACTAGACCTGTGTCTCTCATTATGTATTAAACTAAAATCCAAAAGAAACAAAGATTTAAATACTAAAACAGAAACACTAGATCTACTGGAAGAGAGAATAGGTAAAACTCTTGAAGACATAGATATAGGCAAAGATTTCATGAACAAAACCCTGATGGCACAGGAAATACTACAAAGAATCAACAAATGGGATCTCATCTTATTAAAAAGCTTCTTGCACAGCAAAAATAATCGCCAGCAGAGTAAAGACACAACTCATAAAGTGGGAAAAAAATTTTTCCAGCTCTTCTTCAGAAAAAGGAGTAATATATAGAACATCTAAAGAACTCAAAAAAATCAGACCCTCCAAATTTAAAGACCCAACCCAAAATAGGCATCTGAAATGAAAAGACAGTTCTCAGATGAAGAAGTAGAAATGGCAAATAAATATATGAAAAAAATGTTCAACATCAATTGTCATTTGAGAGATATAAATTAAAACAAATGCTGAGATTCCATCTCACTGCAGAAAGAATGGCTATTATAAAACATCAACCCATAACAAATGCTGGCGGTACTGTGGGAAAAAGGAACCCTTCTCGGACTGTTGGGAGTGTATACTGCTGAAATCACTGTGGAAATCAATGTGGAGATTCCTTAAAAACCTAAATCTAGAGGTTCCACTTGATCTAACTATTCCACCTCTTGGCATCTTCCTGAAAGAGTCAAAATGAAATCAATTTACTAAACCAAAATTCCTCATCTCTTAATACCTTCCATAGATGTTTAGTCAGACTCACTAAAACTGCCCTCTTCTGGGGCCATGATGCTTGGGGAGACACATATTCACAGACATGCTTTTTTCTCCACCTGATATCACATTTAACTCAACTCGGCATGGTAAGAGCTTCTAGTACATCAAGAAGACTAGCATGATGCCTTCTTACCTGACTTAAACTATCGTCTACTTTCTGTACTCTAGTAGTCACTCTCATAAAAATTTGCATTTCTTGTATTTTATTTCCTTATCTTCCCTGTTCTGCTGTGAATGCAAAATGAATAAATAAGTGGAGAGATTTATGGGGAACTAACTGCACGGATAAAATCTTAACTAACAACATGTCCTTGGATGCTTAAACACTAAAACTTAGTCAGAAAACATGGTGTTCACTTGCTGCCTTCCCAAAATGTAGTTCTCTGACAATAGAGTTGAGCCTCGTGTAGATTCTAATACTTCACACATTTCAGACATTCAGAACATGGAGACAGAGGAAAACAATCTTAGCATCAACAAAGAGGGTTAACAGCTACACAAGATTTTTCTGTAACATTGGAAATGAAACTAAGAAAAGGAAAGGATTGCACAGGACATGAAATACAACAATTCTTTTTAACTATTTGAAATGTTTTGGGAGGGCTGTTGGTATGCTGGTTTGGTAAGGTAGGAAGGTGGAGAAAGATATAACAGGAAAGGCGATACTAAGAAATGTGTTTTGTCCAAATGCTACGGTTATCACTAAAACTCAAACAATTATAGCCTAATAAGGCAGCTATTGATGTGGAATTTGAGTTAGACAAAGCCCAATTTTTCACACACATTAATTATCAGACTTTTTAAAAGAATATTACAAAGTGTTGTTGCCTGAAAAAGTTTTGTTGTATTCTCACTGACAGCTGCTATTTTATAATTGATTAATATGTCAAGATAAATATAGTGATGTCTTATCACTTGTAATATTGATTACAAATTTAATATTTCATAATTTAAGATGTGGAAAAATGGTGACATTCTGTTTATAAATAGAACAGTCAATCATTCTGGATCTCAGTTTATTGTTGAAAACATACAATCAAATTATCAGCTACCTCATACAGTTATTATAAGACATAAACAACAAAACGTGACATGCTAGACAAACTCCAATTAATAAGTAGTAATATGTTAGCTCTAAATATATATTAGATCCACATCTATATTTTCAGGGAAACATTTTCCACTGCATTCCAGAGAAACATTGAATTAGAGTGAAGTAAAAACTGAGGAACTTTCACATTTCAAAAGGGGGAGTGGGTGACATACATGCAAAGTTGAGGCTGACCAAAGAAAGCTTAGCACCAGAGTCAGAGTCTGAAAATTTCAGAACTGGCTTGGGACTGCAAGGATCCAAAGTGATTTCAGTTGTACCATAGTGTTGTATTCTAGTGAATTTAATAAGCACTCTCAACTTCAAGTTTATCTTGTAAAATGGCAATAATATATACTTCATTGACTTACTGTCATAATAAAGACAGAATTCTTATCAATGAACCAGAGTCATGGACAAATATTAAAATAGAATGCAACAAATTTAAATGTTATAATTACCTATTGCAAAATGAAAAATTTGTTCAAAATGTTGACATGAGAGTAGCATATAAGCTACAAGTGACAGCAAATGTGATTGCAGGTTCTTCCTTATATTCCTATTTTCTAATACAGTGACTTTCACATAGAGTCTATAAGTATTTAATTGTTTGAGGAATAAATGAGGGAATAATTTGCCCAATGTTAAGTGGTAGTTTGGGTTTCAAGCAAATATTCAAAGGCTTAACTCTGAGGCATCAATTTATGCTCTCTGGGTTCTAAAATTTCCCTGCCTCCACTCCCATTCCCCCTTCTTCTTCCTTCTTTTCCTTCTCTCTCTTTCTCTGTCTTGATCTCACTACCTCTTTCTTTTCCTGATGCAAGGGTACAGAATCGATGAGAGTTTCTAAGGTGATCAAAGATTATGAGCTGGGAATTCTAAACAACGCAGATTGAACAGGGGGATATTGCCAACTATAAAATTTGGGTGTCTGTGGAAGGCCAAAAGAGGCAATGGAAGCGATATGAACTAACTTTAAATTGGTCCTAAAAAAAAAGTGGCACTGTAACACAAAATAAGGCTTTTGCAAAAGAATATCAGCCTATGTATCTTTAAAATAAAAGGTAAGTAAAATAATTTTACTAAGTAAAAAATAATTTTACAAAGGTTTTAATATAGGAAAACAAATAATTTTAGGAATTCTATTTCGTATCCTACATTTTTTAGTTAAGTAGTTGTTATTTAGTCTTCTATGTTGTCCCTCAGACGCAGAAAAATCAATCTGAAAGCCAAAAAAAACTGACACTTTTTTTTAAAGGCGCCTCTCCAGCTGTCTTTCAGAGTTAGCATATTTGTGTTTGGGACTGAGGGAAAATAACTACTAACAGATTTTATGGATTTATGCTTCTGTCTGAACTTAATCTCAAGAATGTGGTTATTTCCCACCTACACATTGAAACTCTGGAAGGAATGCCTGATTAGAGTGACACAATTTTGAGATAAATGTGAAAGTAAATGTATACAAGTCTTACAGTACTTTAACGAGAAATAACTATTCTGTTTAAATTGAGAAGACTGAAAGGTTCTTCATAACTCTGTTTTGAAGATACAACAACTTGGCATCCAGGTTTTAATACAACTGTTTCCAAGTAAACATATACTTGCTATGGTGCTAATCCATGTCTTTCTTTTGTTGTTTGTAAATTAAAGGCAAATAAAAAAAATTTAATTGTCATGATTCCCTAGATGTTTCCAGTAAAACATTAAATGCCATGGTGTGCAGAGAAGAAGCACGTTAGTTGAAGGGAGGTCTGCTCCAGTCTCTGCTGCTGGGCAGCACTCTCTCAGCCCCTAGAATAAGAGTGCTACATAGTTTACATCTTGACGCTGTTTACAATTTAAGGCTTGTACGTAGATATTCCTTCTCTCTACCCCACCATTATTACTCAAATACAGTAACTTCAACTCAGTTGTAGAATGTTGATCTTTCCAAGTCAGTGGTTCCTTCTCCATATAGAAATTCTTCTCTGAGGGTTCTCATTTCACCAACAGATTTTCAAGTTGTTGACACTTCTAATTCTGGGACTACATAACCCAACTCTCCTTAGTAGACCAAAGAATGTACTACCTCTGCAAGGACATGTACAACTCTGTTTTATGACCCAAATACTTCTGCTTGTCCCTTTCTCTTCTGAGAAAGTTTAGCACAATCTTCCTAATAAGGAGTTGGGAAAATAAACTCTAGAAAGGGAACAAGTAGTATCTTCTTCACCACTGGTTGGATGCTGTGGTTGATTTCATTGCTTCATGGCTCTGAGGATCCAAGAACAAGCAGGACTGTTGGTCCCTAGTACAATGCCTGCAACCTATTCCTATAAGTGTTAACACTTTCAGCCTCTGAGTCAATGCAGTTTGGAGAAGAGGGTGCATTGTCTAAACTTGAAAATATTTTCCAGTCTTTCTCTGGAGATCCTGCCTGTTCTTTCAAGTTGAATGTGAAAATCCTCACGATTCCTAACAGGCTTTGCTCACAAAATATTCATCATCCACTGAATGACTTGGCCATTTTTCTCTCCCCAGTGTTAACTGATTTTGGACAGTTCCAAGCTCCATGAAGTTGCTGGCATCTATATTCTTTCTGTGTTTGGTGAGACATCCCCTTATTGCAATCTTATTTCAGTTTCCTGTATAGTTATGAATGCTTGAATGCTTGAATGGATGGATGGGTAGGTAAGTGACCCAAGATGGAGACATCTACCATTTATTTCCTGAAAAGAGGCAAAGTCTTCTTTATGATTTGGATAGAGTTACCAAAAACACATGAACATTTTCCAGAGAAAGTAACTCAAATATAATATTTTGAAGCCTAGCATTCATGAAAGTATATCTTTCAAAATACATAAAGCAGAACTAAACATATACTTGCTACTTTGAATTCATCTGGGGAATTATGATCTGTTCGACAACATCAACATGAACTGCTGCCTTCGATGATCCAGCAATACTTTTAGGTGCCCAGAAAGTTCAGGTAGAAAGGGTGAAAGTTAGGTAACTGTGTTCAGCAGGATGTGTGCAGCAATGCTATAGTACAAATAACACACAAATCTCAGTGGCTTAACACAATAAGGCTAGGTGCTTCCCTGTACATCTAGAGTGTATGAGTCAGGGGCTTTGCTTCAGGTACCCATCCAGGGTCTCAGTCTGACAGACATGCTGTCATTCTGCTGCTACAAACATTCAGAATGTTCTCACATTATGGTGGGCAGTCCTATGTCCATACTGGGAATGAAACTCCAATTCACTAGCCGATCATTGGGCAGTGCTAGTGGTTGGTCCCAACTATGTGCAAGAATTCAGGAAAGTTAAATGTTTCTTTATTCTCAAAGGCCAAAAATCTTGATATGAATGGGTTCTAGAAAGCAAGCAGATCAGGATAATACCATGTGTTGTCGGTGGGAATTAAATTAATACCACTGGGCATATATTTTAGCATTAACTTTTATATGTTGCATAACTTCTAAAGTTACATAAATTCTTCGATTCACTTTCCCATATAAAAATAGAAATAATAAGCTTATATAGTCCTTGTAAAGATTGTATAAAATATAGAATACATGAAGACCCAACACATGTAAGCTTTTCAATAAATAGCAGCAGTACCTTTTCATATAACACAGATTTCTAGGTATGAATCAGATTTACCTGAAAAGATTAAAAACTAACAATGTCTGGGGCCTGCTCTTGGATTCCAATAGAGGAAAGATAGAAAATGGGCATTTTTAAATGGCACTGATTCCTGAGAAACTATCTTGAAGATACTAGTAGGTAAAATAACAACCACTGATATTGTACTACCACTTTGTCTGTAATTCAGTAAATCCCCCTATTGCTATGTTGTCCTTCTTTTACTCTTTTAAATAAATAAAAATGAATAAATAAATGGTACTGGTTTATCAGTGGAAAAGCAAGATTGAATTCCTCTGTTGTAAGACAAAAACTAAAACAGAAATACATAGTTGCATTAATATAGCTGTCTTTTTAGAGTTTTGTTGCCTTTGAAAATATCTGACTCAATAATCCACTACACTATTTGGAGAGGAAAACAGTCTTGTGTTCTACAGAGAAGTATATTGTTATTACATTTTAATAAATCAAGTTTATTTTTGTAGCAAATAGCAAGTAAGGCCATGGAATAGAAATACCTGTTTTCTCATGATGGCATAAGAACAAAAAGTGTAAAATCCAGATATACAGTAGCTCAGTGATGCAGGAAAATCACTTTGATCTACAATATCTTTCAAATTTAAACAGAAGATATGAGTTAGGTTTCATACGCATCCTTAATAACAGCCTCTCAACACTTTCTTCTTTTACCACAAAGCCTGTAATGACTGATACTACTGATAAGAGAGAACACTGAATGAAACCATCTCAGAAGCAAAACTAGAGTATGGACACTTATTTACAAAACAAAAATGGTGCTATATATTTTTTATTAATAAGAAAGAAAGCATCATTGCTAAGTATAAGAATTCTGCTTTAAAGTAACAATATGAGAAGCCACTCTACAATTATAATTTGCCTGTGATGGTAGCATAATACATGACATTCCACTACTTTGGTACTTTTATACATATATATGTATTTTTTTTTCTTTTTTGGTACTGAGGATCAAACACATGGGTGGTGTACCACCTATATCCTACATCCTTTTTCATTTTTGTAGGACCTCACTGAGTTGTCCAGGGGGGAAATCAAACTTACAATCCTCCTGTTTCAGTCTTCATAAGTGTTTTTATACCAGAATGGTAAGTGCATTAGTAAACTTGTACTTCTTTCCCATAGCCAGCATAATCCTATAAACCATTTCTGCGACAGCCATGTGACACATTCAAGTCACCAGTGAATTAAGACACGAGTGAATGAGGATCCTGCTTTGCCTGTAATATATCTTCCAAGGAGTAACTGTATGAGGACAGAACTTCAAAAGACTAACTGTGGCAAAAGTCAGATGATAATTAATTAATTGAATTTGAATTTAAATCAGCAAGCCTACTGAAAATATGTTTTACCTAAAGCATCATGTTTGGTATTTTATTACTCTTAAATATTCATTGAATATTATCTATATAATGCTATAGGCCACTAAGAACATTTTGTATACCTACAGTGCATATAAAATCATCATTTATCTACTAAGCTGTACATAATTACTGAATGTTTGCAATCTGCAAAGTGCTATCAATAGGTCCTAAGACAGTGTGTCTCCCATTTTATTCTTATAAGTCTTACTTAGATTATTGGAATGATCAAATAAAAGGAAAATGCTGACTTATTTGTGGGGACTTAAAGTAAATAAACATAAAATATTTTCACAACACTTGAATTGCTTAGATATACAAGAAAGAGCAAAGATAGAGTTTGGACAATTCATAATTCATGAATTAATTTCTAGAGTAGTGGAAAATTGATGGTATTACTATTATTTAAATGAAGATATGCTATGCACATGCAAAGAAAAAAATCAAAGATTAAGGTGAAATAGTAAATATGTGCATTATTTCTAATATGATATCAACATATGATGAGGAAAAACAAAATAGTTATGGATTAAAAAATTAGAAATACTTGTATTAAAATGGCATATGATATTTTGTAGTGTTTTTTAGTTGCTATCTGTGCTTGGTGAGGTATGATTTTTGACTATTAAGAGAAAAATTTCAAACATTACAGTCATTATTTACAGCTCATACTGTACCATTTCTGAATCTTAGGGCATATCATTTGAAATCCTCATGTCTCAGTGCATTAAATATAAAGTGATGATCATAGTAATATCTAGCTCCTAATGTTACAAGGGTTGGAGTATACAGTACCTATAAACTGTCAGATTCATTGTTTGGAAGATTTCAAATGCTTAAAATACAACTGTCAATACTACTATAAATTAATAATTATTGAATATTTATAGCCAATTATTAGAGCTAATTATTGAATATTTATAGCTAATAAATGAGAAGAAAAACATTTCTGATAATTAAAGTATTTATAATTTCAAATACTAAAACTAAAGTTTATTGTCCTGAATCTCATTAAGAGTGAAGATCCAAAGTTACTTATTTATCTATTTTTTCCGGTACCGGGAATCGAACTCACGACCTCGCGCTTGCCAGCCAGGCGCTGTGCCGCTGAGCTAAATCCCCAGCCCCGATCCAAAGTTAAATAAGCCTAACTTTAGAAAGCATTAATGCAGTGGAACGTGGTGGTGCACGACTGTAGTCCCAGCAGTCTGGAACACTGAAGTAGGAGCTATGTCCAGCCCGGGCAACTTAGCAACTTAGCAAAAACCTGCCTCCAAATCTAAAAAAGTTAAATTAAAAAGGGCTGAGGATGTAGCTCAGTGTGAAAGCCCTGGGCTCAATATCCCTCCTCAAAAAAAAAAAAAAAAAAAACACCAAAGCAGTAATTGTTATAATAAAAGAGTTTAATATAAGGTAGCATTAATAAAATCACCGTGCTAATGTTAATCGAATCACCATGAGTCTAATTTGATAGATATTAACACATTTGTTCTATGTATTTATAACAAATAGATATTTTGGAAAAGCTTTTCAAGAATATTTTTTCACTTCCATCCACTTTAAATACAATATCCTTAATAACAGAATACTATTTGCTAAAGATTAAACTCAAACCTAGAGAACATGAGTTTTGGAAAATAAATAACATGTGTTAATATTTTTTATATTCAATCTTGTTAATAATTAATATGTATATCTCAAGTAGAAGAATGTCATGTACAGTGGAATTATTCATGATAAAAAAAAAAAAGTTACAATCTTGAGCTTCCCTCATACTTAAGAATAATTGTAGAGTGATATATTTTAAATTTCTGCTCTCTGGTCTTCTGTCTCCGCCTTAGTATTCCATGCCTATTTTATGACTAAGACCAGGTTTTGTGTCAGTGATAAAACCATCCCCAATTTACACTGCTGCTACTTCTAAAACTGTTGCTCATCTGAGTTCTATCAAAGATAAGCTGCACCCTATTAGTTCTTCTCAAAAATTCCTTAACATAGTATACAGAACAGGGCTATGTTGAAATAAGATATCATATTCATTTCTTTTAATTTTTAAATAATACTCAGCAAAATTATGGAGATTATGTTAGACAGCTCATTTTCATTCAAAAGTCCATTCCAAAAACATAGAATTTGACACAGCTTTAAAATATAGAAACAAGAGGTAAAAAGAAAAGACATCACTGGCAATCACGGAGAGAAACACGTTCGTCACAACCAAGTCAACAGTGACACAGTGCAAGTCAAAGGGGAGGTAACAAGCAAGCCAGGCTGCAAAGAAAACCAGGAGTTTTCTACAGTATTAATGGGGAACTAAACCCGACAAATCCACAAAACAGAAAGGACTCTCTTAGTTACCTTCCTTGTTGCTCAGACACAACATCCAACACCCACAACTTAGAAAAGAGAGGTTTACTTTGGGTGAAGTCTCAGTCTGCAGCCAGCTGGTTCCAAGGCAGAGGGGAAGCGGAAGGAACCAGCAGAGGAAAGCTGTAGCTGCCGGGAAGCAAAGCAGGAAGCGGGCGGGGACGTCTCTTTCCAGAGCACACCCCTAGCGACCTGTGTCTTCCAACCAGGGCACACCTCCTAACAGCAAGTCCGCGCAGGCCCCTTCCAAAATCCAAGCACCTTCGAGACACCTGAGCCTTTGGAGGCCACTGTAGATCTCAACCGTAACACTATCCGACTGTAAAAGCGAGATTAAGCATACAAGCCCCTTGGTGTGATTCGTGGACTGCTTCCAGGGTCCATGCACTATGGATAATAAATTTAGTGGCCACCCATGTCTCTTGTATAAAATGCCATAGTATTTGCATATAACCTATGTACAACTATCCATCTATATACTTTAAATCATCTTGAGATTACTCATAATACCTAATGAAAGGTAAGTGCTTTGTAAATAATTGTTTAATTTAGGGAATAATGACCAAAAAAAAAGTGTATCACCTTGTGTTCAGGACAAATGAAATGTTTTCCACATATTTTTCACCTGCTATTGGTAGAATCTGCATGTGTAGAAATCACAGATAAGAACTCACTGAATGGCACAGGGACGGAGGATACAGAGATGGAAGCCTCTGACCTAAGGCTGTGATTGAAACAGAGGACACCTGAAAGAACAGAGTCTGATCTCCATTTTTATAAGACACAAGAAGTCCATGTCAAAAGAAATAACACAAAATTGGCCAGTAACATACAAAACAGCCAATTTATGGAAAATTATGTATGCACTACTTCTCTTTGCATTCTGACAAGATATATACTTCTACCCTCATGAACATAACAATTCTTCATGGTAAATAACAAAGCAATAATTGCTATTATTTTAGAAGCTTGTACACTTGTAACAAGTGACGTATATGAGAATGCTTACAGCAATATTTTTATTAGTAGCCAAACTAGAAATAATCCAAACTTCATCAAAAGCAGAATGGATACATAAATTACACTATATTAATAAAACAAAAGACTGCATACAAACAAGCACTGAGCAAGAACTTCTTATAAAATTATGAATTATTGTGGAAAACAGAATATTGAGAAAAACAAGCCAGAGGAAACGCTGCATGATATGAGCATAACCTTGTAAACTTGTTTTTGCAAAATGGCCAAACTAAACTACAGAGATTAGAGACCATGAAATGTTACAAGGTGCATTTTAAAGCAAATAATGAAAATAATTACCCTGTAAAAGGTGCTGTGGAAACTCTTAAGGGAAAGTAGTTGTGATTAGGTTCCCTAAACAAGGCTCACGGGGAAGTTGGGTTTTGTTTTTGTTTTTTGAGACAAGGTCTCACATAAGAGTTTAAGGTGACCTTGACACTATATTATGTAGCCCTGGCTGGCCTAGAATTTAACTCTAAGTGATGCTCCTGCCTCAGACTCCTGAGTGTAGGAATCGTAGGTATTTGCCTCCACATCTGACTTCTCTTTGTTTTTCTAAGTTTCGGTTTTCGTTTTGGAGGTTGCTGTTGTGACTAGCCTCTTGTACTTGGTCTTAGAAGACAAGACAAAACCGTGACAGAGTCACTTATCTAAGGAGGCAGGTAGATTCCCATATGGGTCAGGTTTTTTGTTTTTGTTTTTTCCTAAAAATAGGAGATCTCAGTCTACCAGGGTCAGCATGACAAGGAAGTCCCTCCTGCTTTACCCTAAAAGAAAAGGCAACTGGAAATAATGCAACATTAAGCAATCAGCTCCCTCTCTGTTTGCCATAGTTTTACTATGTGCAGTGCAGCACTGTGAAGAAGTAGGACCTCTAGGGATGATTATGTCATAAGAGCTCTGCCCTCAGCACAGGACTAAGGCTGTTGGGAAAGTGAGCTCGTGATGAAATGAGTGGCTTTGGCCTTCCACCCCCAACACCGTGCTTCACACCATGCAAAGCTTTTCTGCCAGGGTCATGCCATAATATCAAGAAGGTGCTCACCAGACAGATCCCCTTGACTTTACATTTCTAAGCCACCAGAAAAATTTTTAAAAAATCTATCTTTGCACTATATAAACTGCCCAGACTCGGGTATTCTGTAAGAACAGTACTACTATTGTTTTCTTCTCCCATTTTGCAGAAATCACTGTCCTACTAGTGCCCAGTGCAATTTCTCTTTCAGTGTTGTAGCATGAAGACTGCTTTCCTTGTGAATTAGAATAAAAAGCAGATCTTTAACTACATTTACTCTTAATTAAGGTGATCATTCTAAACTTCACACAAACTGATAAGTCTCCAATATATTAAGTTTCGTATCACAATATAGTACTAAGAAGAAACCCTAATATAAGTGTAAAGTATGTGTATGCACTAGATAAATATATCATTCATGAAAATCATGTATTAAGAGAAAATGAAATTCCAAAGCACAGTCCAATATGAAGGCAGAAATGGCATTCATTTCAAAGGTAAATCAAAGAGCAGAAACAACAAGGAGAAAAATAATGAAATGCAAACGAGCCTTAACACATCAATAATTGCAATGAATATACATCTTATTCCTGTACCAACTGATAGGCGTCCTCAGAATATTTTTAAATAACCTGAATACATGTTATCTACAAGAAACTATTTCATTATTAAATATAAGAAGCTTATATTGTATACTGTGTAAAATTATAAAAGGAATACATCATATAAACAACAAAAGGAGTGACAGCACCAATTCCAGCAAACACAAACTTTAAGCAAATAAAATTCTGATGCATAGGGAAGACCTTATGTAATGCTGATAAGGTAAACCAACTCTAAAGATGCAGCACTTCTAAACATATGTGAACAGAAGAGTCAGAACTACAAAATATATTATGAGAAACCTCACGAAACTGAATGGAGAAACAGATAAATTTCTGCAGATGGGGACACGAACACTGTTCTCTCAAGAGTGGATAGAATAGAAAAATAAGAAGGATAGAGCGCTTCTCACATCATCATCAAGCAACTGTTGAAAGAGGGATTAACATCCATTTTACACAGCATCATAGAAGAGAATAATTCATAATTCACTTTTAAAGCTAGTATGATCCACGATACTAAAACCAACACATTAAAAATATGACCGCCAATATCACTACTGGATGCGGGTGCAGAAAAACCTTACAAACTTACAAAGGAAACTCAGCATCATATAAGAATTGCACCAAACCATGAGTCAAAAAGTGGAGTTTATTCCAACAATATTCAAAAGTTAACGTTATCAAGCATACCAACAGATTAAAGCATAAAGGAAGATCACATGGTCTTCAAAGTCTATGATATAAAAACAGAAACTTTGAAACTGTTGGAAGATGACATAGGGAAAACACTTGAAGCCACAGAGACAGGCAAAGATTTTCTAAACATGAATCCAACAGCACAAAAAATAGTGCCAAGACCCAGTTAACGAGATAGAGAATATATAAAAACTCAATCCCCCTGTCTTGGTTACTTTTCTCTCGTTGCTGAGACAAAATACCCAATGCCCAAAATGGAGGAAGGAAAGGTGTATTTGGCTCACAGTTTGTGGAGGTTTCAATCCATACTTGTCTGTCTCTGAGGCAGAAGATAGCAAAGCAACAAGAGCAAAAGGGGGAATGGCAGCAAGCAGCCTCTTTCCCTCCCTTACTTTGTAAACAGGCTACCCACACCTAAGGGGCGTGTAGCTCTCACATAATCTCCAGGCCCTCCTCTTCCACAGGCTCAGGATGTATACAAAGTAAGCACCCTGGCTTCCTGCTGAGTCACTGAGCCAAACCTCTAGACTCCCCAAGTTGACACAATTTATCAACCATAACAACCCCCAAAAAACAAATGGCCCAATCCAAAAATGAATAAAAGAAGAGACACTTTTCAAAAGAACTACAAATGAATGCATGAAAAAATATTCAACAATTTTACCATCACAGAAATGGAAAGGTAAACAACTTTGAGCTTCCATGTCACTCCACTCTGTCAGGATGCCTGTCACCAAGAGCGCAAAAAGCAATGAGCACTTGGCTAGGTTGGAGAGAAAAGGATCCCCTCTTCATTGCTGATAGAAATGTAAATTAGAATAGTCAACATTTGTTACTTCTGTGCTGTTGAATTCAGGCCAGGATGAAGGAAAAAAGGAATCAGAATTGTTTAGGAAGATTTAAACTAGTTCAGCAGCCAGATACAGTGGTGCAGGCCTGTAAGTCCAACACTTGGGAGGCTGAGGCAGGTAGATTTCAGTGAGTTCCAGGCCAGCCTGGGCTACATAAGAGGGTTCAAGGCCAGTCTGTACTACATGGTGAGACTCTGTCTCAAAAACAAACAAACAATAAATAAATTAAAAAGGAAAACTAATTCGACCACTATGGACATAAGTATGGAGATATTTTTTTAAAAAGGTGAAAATAGAAATTCCATTTGACCCAGGTATGAATCCACTGAAAATGGTGGCAGGAAAAAGGAATAAAATTTGAGATCATAATGTGAAGTGTAATAAGCAAGACTCAGATAGTTAAAATTTGCACGTTTTCTCTTACATGAGAAATATATTGCATAAATGAATCAGTCAGCCGTTGAACTGGCCAATGAAGGAGAGACAATAAGAAAGTAGGAGCTGTACTCTTGCACTGGTTAAAGACAGAGGAAGAGGAGGAGCGAAGGTTTGAAAGTGATTAAGACACATTACATGCATGGAAAAAATATCACCGTTGTATATTATACACACACACTAGTAAAAATTGTATAATCTTACCAATTCAGAAAAAAAATCTACAAGGTTCAGCATCTTTTCAAATATCAGAAAAAAATAAGAGTAAAGGAAAACTTTTCAAGTTGATAAAAATATGTTTAAAAAGTATAGCTAACATTACATTCAGCGGTAAAGACTGGATGATTTCCTCTTTAATTTAAAAAGATAGCAAGGCTGCCAACTACCGTGATTCATACTCAACACAATGCGTGGAGTATCAGCAGTACAAGAAAGTAAGTACATACTAATTATAAAGGCAGAAATAAAGGAGTGTTTGTTTTCAAATAACATATTGCTCAAAGAAAATATCTAGAAGCATTTAAAAAGGGAAAAATATCTTCTAGATTTCACATATTGTGCATCCAGCAATTTAAGAAGATACAAGATGAAAACATTTCAAAAATCAATTTTATTTGTGCATGTTAAAAATGAGAACAGGGAACCTGAAATTTAAAAAACGTAATCAATACATGAGATAGAAAACATAACTTTTAAAATGTATTTTCACAAACAATAGAAAGTAACCAGGATTTGAGCAATATAATGTGTTGCTTTTGTGGAGAAAACATTTTTAAATTTCTTATTTTAATAAGGAACTTTGCAAAAAAATGGAAAGTGTACAAGAACTACAACTGAACAAGAATAGCTCAGAGTCTCCCAATAAAGAAAATTAATATGCACAGGATTTGTCTACCAGATATGGAAATGATTTAGAAAGATATGACAATTCAGATAGGATAGTATTTGCTCAAGGAATTACAATGGATCAGTGGAGCAGAATGAAGAGCCCAGAAACCGCACATAAAACTGCACACTCTTTGTATATGTCAGAAATGGTATTGCTGGGAAATGAGAAAAAATGGACTACACAAAAGATCAGGTTAGTAAAATTGATTCTGTCTTTGAAAAAAGTAACTCTGGGTGGAATACAGACATACGTCTGAAAGGAAAAATTAAAATATACAAATAGCACCCACAGCTTTTAAACAGAGTACACAGATGTATAATTTGTCATTCCAGTATAGGGGAACAATTGTCAGAAAATGTGAACACTAAAACAGACTCTCATAACATTTTATTAACTTAAAAATTTAAGAAGACAATTTATCAAATGACATTATGGAAAATAAATAAGAAAATACTTTCTGAGGGAAGTTATTCGTACTCACATAATGGAAAAATGTTCTATTCCTGCAAATGTAAAGACATTCAGGAAGGGCCCATGTGTAACAAATAAACAAAGATGTCAAACAGGTTTCTCTACACAAATATTTTATTTCATTCCAAGTCACTTGACAGACAAGTGTAATTATGCCAAGTTTAACAAAAATGTGAAACAAGGAATCACTTCAGTGAACACTTTCTGTGACCACCAGGCTTGTCACCTTGATTAGCTTGGATGCAGTAGGAGGTCAGTTGCCCCTGTTTCTGGGTGTGTCTGGGATAATAGGGGTGTGACCCTTTTTCTCCAACATTGTTTTCCCCGCTCCAGTTCCCAGCCACCATGAACTATGAGGCTTTGTCTGCCTTCCTCATGATGTCTGTGCCCTGGAGCCAGCCAACAGTGGACTGATTCCTCTGAAGCTGTGAGCCAAATAAACCTCTCCTGCCTAAAGTTGTGATGTCTGATATTGCGTCCCAGCAGCAGGAAAGCTGACAAATACACATTCTAAGTGGGGCCATTAGTTTAGTGTGAGGGTAGATTACTCACAACACAGTCATATGAGACTGAGGAAGAAAAGTGGTAGCACATCTTCCATGATCTTATGTTACACGGGATATGAATCCAAGCACAGTGGGGTCAAGTAATTTAGGAAAAAAAGTATGTTGGATTTATGTTGCTCAAAGGTAGCATAAAGTATAAATTTGAAAAGAGTCAGAGAAGAGGTAGTTATGAGCATCAGAGTGAATAGTATATGTTTAAAACTGGAGGAAATAATTGTGGCTATAAAAGCAATATAATTTTTCAAAGTTAAAATTTTTGGCATAATTATATGTATTTTATTACGAATTATAAAATTACATTGTTTTTAACAAAAGTAATAATCAGTTTTTAATCATAATCATAATCATGATTATGAAGCAGTTTTTAATCATAATCTTATTTTCCAAAATAATTTGATTAGAGCCACATTGTTAAGAATTTGTAATTAGTGCTTTATAGCTGAAAGCATTTTTATACAAGTATATAATAAACCAATTGGGTAGTTAGTAAGAACTTAATGATTCAAGTGATAATTTTCCAAATTATTGTATTTAATAGACTTTCTAATTTAAGAGCATTATTCTTTACATTGATGTTTTTAAATATTAATTTGTAATTAAAAGTCATCTGTTCTTGACATTGAAGTCTTATGAAATAAATCTTCCGCCAGACAGACTTTACAATTACAGGAAATACATAATAATTGGCTGTTTTTATTTTCATTAATTATAAAAAATTGATATGGTTATTTCCTATAATGAATATTTATCTTTATATTTCATAAACATTCTATTTAACTGTAAGATATTGGTAATGTATCAATATCTGCATGAAAAGATACATGACTAAGGCAAAACAGAATCATTAAGAAATTTTTATTCCCATAATTCTATCTTTTGTATCTCATTATACTAAGCATTTCACCCTTTTAACCATGATGGTATAATGTCTAGTTTATTGTTTGATAGCTACAAGATGACATACATTTAGAGAATTCACATTTTCACTGAAAGTGTCCAAAACTTGGAGAATGGCAAGGAGGAACGAAGGTGTTCCCCTCAGGCCACTCTTGTCTTTGTGCATTAGAGTTCTCAGTAGAACCAAATCAATAGCATATATGTGTACATGTAAAAAGAGAACATAGTTATAAAAATTAGCTCATGTGCTTATTGAGAATAAGAAGTCTCATTACCTGTATCTCCAAGTAGGAGAACCAGGAATGCCTGTGGTATAATTCAGTTCAAGTCTGAAGACCTCACAGGGGTTGTGAAGACTTTCATGGAGAGTGAAATAGTCTGAGTCCAGCTCTGTCTCAATATCTAAGACCCAAGCTCATCAATGACCAACGGCAACAGAAGAGGAATGCCTGGTGTCAAGCAAAGAGAACATATATGCACCTCTCTTGCTTTTTGCTTTACTGACTCTCAAAAAGTTGGGTGCTGCCCTTAAACATTAACAGCTATCTCAACATACTTAGCTCAGTCAAATTAACATGTATAATTAATCTTCACGATACCAGGGACAAATCTTTTCTAAAATCTTTGAAACGTACTTTATTTATATGTCATTGGCCAAAACAGACTTCCATGCTGATGCAAGAACCATCTGTAGAAGATGCACATAATCACTGAGATGTGCTCTGATCTCTCAGCTAAATCACGGCCCATCCCTTGGAGTTGGCTGCATAAGGAAAACACACAGGAGCTTCTTGAAAAACACATAGGAGCTTTGATAGTAGGGGATCATCTCTTATCATTTTATGCTATAATAATGAATTAGCAATGATGTTGACTTGTGAGGCAGAGGAAACACACTGGTGGGAGGCTTGTTTGTGTCAATTACTACGCTGTAAGATTTCTGTAGGTCAGAACAGAAGTGGAAGGTAAATCTGATATCTAAGAAAAAAAAGTTGTTTTTCATTTCTTCTACTTTTTAAAAAATGTTAACACCTTTACCATCTCTAAATGTTTAAATGTTATTTCATTTAAAAGCCAAAATTGAATGCAAACAACACTGGAGAAAGAATGTAGAAGAGCATGCAACACTTAGAAGATTCTGTATTTTTTAATTCATTCAATTATTTAGAGCACAACTGTATCTGAACACATGGCAGTAGATACAACAAAGTTTAAAGAAATTATGCATAAGACAGACACACTTTTATTGAAAGAACAGAACTATGAAAATATAAATTTTTAGCATAAACCACACAGTTTAATGAAAAATAAAACTTGGAAATATTACTGTGAACTTAGATGAAACAAGAACTGAGGAAGCATTTTGTGTTATGTGTATTTTTTTCTTCCTGACCCTTACGTTTAGAAAGAAAGTTCATATTCCCTTATGATATGGTTTGTGTTTGGATGTCCCCCCAAAGCCTCATGCAGTCATGGGGTGGGCGTCTAGAGTTTACAACTGATTCAGGGTCCAATGTTGCCATTATGGGTGTGAGTGCTACACCCGCCCTGGGGTGGGTAGTTAGCATACAATGTAAGGGAGGGAAAGAGGCTGCTTGCTGCCCATCCTCCCCTTTTTGCTCTTGCTACTTTTGCTGTTTTCTGCCACCATGAACTGTTGCCCTCTGCCATGTGCCAACCTGCCTGGGAGCCAGCTGAGTACAGATCGAAACCTCTACAACTGTGAGCTAAATGAACCTTCCCGTCCTTAATTTTGGGTGTTGGGTATTTTGTCTCAGCAACAAGAGAAAAGTAACTAAGACACCTTGTAAAACTCACTTCAGAGAACACCGTGTCCACAGGTCTACTCCGCTCCTTTGTATTTGTCCATCTCCGCTTATATCTTTTCTCTACATCTTATTACACTCCTCTTGTGCATGTGGTTTCCCTCCTGAACCTCCCCATCCCCATTTGTATGCACTCATTTATTGTGGTCAGAAATACTTGTAAATCTTAGCGCATGCGCAGTGTTGCTGCGGGTGTTGAGGAGAGGACTTAGTACAGGAATCAAGTACAACAGAACCTTTAGAAGGGCTTTAGTTGACAATCGCTGGGAAGAGTGTTGCTAGCTCTCCTTCTTCCATCGTTTTTTGTAGCCTTTACTGCACCAAAAAGCTGAGAATCCGCAGGATTCAGTTTTCACAGGTAGGCGACTCTCAAGAAGACAGATGTAGGCTGCTTAAAAAAAATTAAACAAACACACGTACCTAACCTCACTAGCCTCACATCTGATGAAATCACACGCAACTGCCTGTTGTTATCAAAATCTCTCTTGTACCTTTCAAATCACTTGTGATTTCTTGTCACCAGAAGTAAGATAGTAATAAGTTTGGGAGAATTTATTTTCATACTTTCTTCTTCAGGAAAACAGAGAAATTACAAAAGAAATGAGACTATATTTTGTTCCAAGTACATGTAAATGTTTATAAATGTATGCATGTGTATATTTAAGATAGCATATAAAGGTTGGGTTATGAGACTGATGTAAATATTACTTACTTTAATTCTGTAAATGATTGGTCATATACACACTTAAGGTAGTATATAAAATCTGTCACCTCTTGTTATTACAATGTATGGAAAAAGGTGACTAGAAATTATTAATCTTGTGGCTAATAACCTTAGTATCTTTTAAAACTATTTCCTTAATCTCAAACAGTACCTTACGTTTTCTTCCATTAGCTGATTATGTGTACTTTTAGGAATATTTCATTGATGTGTCCATTAGTAATGTGAATCTGAAGGAAGCACAAGTGAAAGCTGACTCTTTTATTTGTTCAAGAATAATTTATTCTATATAACAATTTTTAGATTCATTCATATCATAATGATAAAATGTTGCTCTACTTTTTGAAATTTTGATCTCTTCTTATAAACTTATTTAGTTCAATTAATTTCCTGAATATTAATATGTTAATGGAATCAATAAGATTTCGGTTTCATCTTATGTATGCTCCATTATCTTTTGCTGATTGATATGTTTGCCTATTAATCTAGAAATAGATCTGCTGAGTAGCACCTCTCTCAAGACAGGATTCTTTCTCTATATTCTATATATTCCTTTCTTCATTGATCCACTGAGGAAGAAAGTACTCATGAAGTTTCTTTTTCCTAGCAAGAGACACTGATAATTTCCTGTAATCTTTGCCATTCTGGAAGCTGAAGCAGGAGGATCAGGAGTTCAAAGTTAGCCTTTGCAATACAGTGAGATCCTGTCTCAGAAAACAACAGGGGAAAAAATTCTTTTTGATGCAGGAAACTTTGTGTTGGAAGTACAAAATCATAATAAACCTCCCCAGGTTAGACAGAAAAGCACAACTCCTGTCGTAGCCTGGTAATGCCAAGGGGAAAGCCCTCTGCTCCATGCTCCTTCTGCAGTACATCTTGGGTCCAGAACACACCACCTTGAGCTTGGCTGATGGTAACCACATCCTTACTTATTCACTATCAATCTTTAAGAATTGGAATAAATCTAGAATCAAGTGAAAATACTCTTATTTAGACAACTGAAGACACAATCCAGTGTGTTCATCCTTAGGCAGAAGTAAATTTTAATTACCACTTTTGATTTGTCTTTTGGGATTTATTATCTTGCTTCACGGCAAACGAACCAGCAAAACCACTGTTGCCTTGATGGCCTTTTCTACCACCCCACCCCCCGGAGCAGATTACGCCTCTGCCTGCTCGTGCCTGACGTGGTTGTCTTACTGGTGGTAACGGGCAGAGAAGCAGCAGGGGCAAACAGAGGGCTACAGCGAGCCAGGAAGTGAGGGAAGAGCTGCATGTGGAGAGAAAAGAAGAAAATAATGAAAAGGTTAAAAAGAGAAAGCAAATAAAGTTAAACAGGATCTTATGATGAGTGAAGACTCTCGAGAAATGAGAAAAAGGCACCTTTCGACGGCAACTGTAGGCTCAGGAGATGTTGCAGGAAGGCTCGTAGGAAAAGGCGGTGAGAGCGTCAGAAAGAACGTTAAAGGTGCTCATGTCTGTGGAGGGGATTTGCTTCACTTTCTCAATGCTGGAACTGCTTTTCAGCTTGCTAAGCAACTCAAGTGATTATTGGCTTTGTTTGACTCATTTTATCCCCAGAATAAAAACGTCAAAAGTAAATGTGCTGTTACGTTCTAGTGCTCTGTCAAAATGTACGTGTGCCTATGTGTAGTTTTTAATACGCTGAATTTCACGGATAATTTCAATGCTGATAATTCTGTGTTGTGTTGCTGAGGCACATCCTTAGCTAAGTCATGAGAAAAAAAACTTCAGGAAATGATCCCTCCGAAAGATTACTGTTGGAACTTTATAGTCCTACAACCTATATAACTAAATTCTTTCTGTACCATGATTATATAGTAGCTACTTTAAATTGATATAAGTGAAGAGTCAAATTGAAACATGTAAATACATATATACTTTTAAAAATTTTACAATACAATTAGGTAAAATATCTGTCTAAAACATATACTCCTCAAACTCGTGATTGCTAGAATGTGATCCTGCAATGCTGCAGAACCATAAACACTTTCACGGGAGACATGAAATTAAATTATATTCATAAAAATGCGAGTATGTCCTACATTTTTCATGTTTAGTTATCCAGTGAATGAACAGTAGAGTTTCTGAGAGGCTTTACCCCACGTGACAGTATAACGCATTACCTGAAGAAGCATAATTGAGAAACCCTCTGTACACCATTAAAACTAACATTTTAAAAATTGTGGCAACCATAAAATGGTGGTATTCCTTTCATGTATTTGTTTTAAAACCTTAGTCACTGTATTATTAAAGTACATTATTTATGTTCGCATTTAATAGATCATTATTGCTGTTTCATATGAATTAATAAAAACTATACAAGTAATCTTTAATCTTAAATTTTTGGTATGCTAAGTATTGATGAATAGAATTAATAACAATAAAACATCTGGAGGACTTGAATTTTGTTTCAGTGTCCAAAGGAGTTCTGGGTGATAAAGTTGGAAAGGATCAGTGCCAAAAGGCTGTTAGAATAAACGTATCCTTGGGAATAAAGAGGCTGTTCTGCTCGTGTTTGTTTTTGCTCTTAGTTTACATATATATCATTGCTAAGGAATGGAGAACAGCAGTACAGGTAAGCAAGGAAAGGTGGTGGCCCAGTAAGATCCTCCTGCGACCATTTCCTTATAGATGCACCAACTTGAACAGTTGTTTGTGCACTGAACAACTTCCACACGAGGTGAGGAAGAGACGGTGTGTCCGATTTCAGAATTACAAAATAAAAGACTTACTGAAGAGCGCAGGAAGGAAGGAGGCAGAAGGAAACTGGCCTGCATCGCTCCTCCTCCCACTCCTTGCAGGCCATGCAGGGAGAGAAGGACAGAAGTCCGAGTCTTAGTTAGGAAACCCAAAGCCAGATTCCCCACTGAGAGGCCCAGTGCTAGGCAAAGCCCCCACACCCCAGCCACAAGCAGTTCCCGCAGATTTGGCCACCCAGCCTGCTGTAAGCCAGGTGGCTGACGCTCCTCGCTCTCCCTGGACCTCTGGCGGCACAGCAGGGACAGGGACTGCACCCACGGAGACAACGGCAGGAAATACAGCTCCCTGCTTTATCTTGGAACCCAGCATCAGGAGTGTCTTGTGAAGTCCAGCACTTGAAGGAAGCCGTAGGGCCAGTAGCGAGGCCAGAGCTCACAGAGCCTCTGGGCAGAGCTAGAAGAGAGCTAGAAGAGAGCACAGAGAAACTAGGTTCTCTGCACCAGGGGCCTGCCTCGAGCTTTGGTCTGCACAGTTCGGTCCCGGGAGCAGGCATAGGAGACGCCCTCCGATGTGCAGGCCCCTGTAGCTGTGAGACTCAGGTGCAGCCCAGCTTAGCGTCAGCCACGCGGCCAAGGAACTAACGCCACCGCTTGTCCTGCGACCGTGGCCAGCACAACTATGGCCCTTAGTGGGCTCCTTAGTGGGGCCCAGTGACCGCTGCACGCGAGGCAAGGAGCCCAGTGTGACAGGCTAACGTTCTGCCCGCCTCAGCGCTTGCTGTGGCGTGGGTCTTACTGCACACCATCACTGTGCAGGTCCTTGCAGCTGTAACGCTGAGGCACAGCCCGGCTTACCATCAGTGTAGGTGGTCCAAAGGCCGCCTTCCTTAAAATGACCCCTAGCTCAGGACACGGAACACTCACTGAGGCAAGGACGAACAGTAAGCAAAAGACGCTGCCCTGGAACTTAGAACGGGACAGGTAAAGCCTAGCACTGGCCAAGTCCTAATGGTCCTTGTCACAAGCCTGCTTGGGATGGGTCCTCTGAATAGCACCAGTGCCACAAGAAGACATATGCTCCAGGCACTGAGTATTCTGCTCCACCTACCATCACTTGCTCCTGGCTGTAGCCGTCTTGCAACTCAAGAATAGCGCAGTAACACACAGCCTAGAGCAGGTGGGGGTCGGTCTCCAGCGTTACGCCGATCTTGGTGGGCTGTGACTACAGTGCAACACAGCTTGGTGGCACTGGTGGGCAACAGCGTGACACGAGGCTGGGGCTGGTCCATCCACTGTGGTTCTGCCCATAGAGAGCTTGAACCCCCAGTCCCTGATCACTGGCCAGTAGCTATAGAAATGCCACCTGGGCCTGCTCCAGTCTCTGGGATGTACCTTGCACATAGACTGGTCTTCCTAAGGTATCTGCTGGTTCCTTTTGAACAGCAAGTCAAAGTGTACTTAGGGAAACACACTGGGTTAGGATGACCATCTAGTACCGAGTGACAACGTGGCAACAGCAGACTCTCAGCAAGGCTGGGCCTGTGTACATTCAGTGCTGAAATAGCAGCAGCAACTGCGAGCACAGGTCCAGAGAAGATAAGCACCCTGGTTAGAATTTCTGGGAAAGTAGGCAAAAATTCAGGTCAACAGACCAAAATAAATGTAAAATACCCACTTGACATCACACACCTACAAGCATCAAGAGCCGCAGGGAGCTGCGCCTTCACCCAGCCTTCAAAATAAGGTGCCAGAAACTGACCAGATTGTAATCAGTATGAGACATTGCTCATACAGAGAATTTAAGGGCTCTTCTAAGGAAGCTCAACAGTGTTAAAGGAAAGGCAGAGAAATATTTTAAAACTCATATATATATATATATACAGAGAGAGAGACAGAGACAGAGACAGAGACAGAGACAGAAAGACAGAGAGACAAAGAAAGAATGTTTTTAAATCCAACAGAAATTCGGGAACTGAAAAATCCTCAGTAAAGTTAAAAATATGATCAAAGGCATCAACCACAGCATAGATAAAACAAAATAAAAAATAAGTGGCCTCAAAGTCTGTTGAAAATATTCAGATGGAAGAAGAATAAAGAAACATTACATGAGGTTTGGGACAGTATTGCAAGAACCAATAGATTAATGGGATTCAGGAAAGACTTAAGAATGCAAAAACAGTACAAAACTTATTCAAAGAAAAATTAACAAAAATCTTTCCAAAATTATACAAGGCTATAAATATACCTGCATAGGAAAGTGAAAGTCACCAGTCAAATATACTCAACCAAGTCTATCCCAGTGCATTTTATAATCAGGCCTCAGAGATGAAAGATAAAGAGAAGATTCTCAAGGGTACAGGAGAAAAGACACAAAACCCCACAAAGAGATGTCCCAATTCACCTGACAAAAGAAACATCAGTAGAAATCTTACAGACCAGAGAGCATGGCATGGGATTTTTACAGTATTGAAGAAAGGAAAAAAATACTGTCACAAAGAATTCTGCACCCAGTAAGAGCTTTCTCTTAGAAATAAAGGTAAGATATTCCCATGCAAGCAAAATCTGAAAGAAGGTATCTTTCCCAGACACATTCAACAAAAAACGCTAATGGAAAGTTCTTCAAATTGAAAGACAGAGACTTTAGTGAGAAAGAAAACATGGGTAAGTATAAAACACACCGCTGAGAGTAATTCTACAACAGAATTTGGAATGTTCTGATATGGTAAATGTGATGTGCAAATCATCTTTATCATTAGTACGAAGACTAAAATTCAAGATGATTAAAAGTAATCTGATGCTAGTAAGTTAAAACATTAGGAAAAACAATTGAAAATAATAATAGGACATCAATATGTTAAGAGGGAGGCAATGTAGACAGTTGTAAGCACGATGACAAAAATTTGAAATGTGCTGGGGAATGAATTGCAACTCTAGAAATTCAAAATAGTGAAATCTTGGTCTTTTATGTTAATTCTTCTTTACTCATATTTGCAATCAGTGACAAGTTGTTATTAGTTCAAAATAGCTTGTTATAAAAAAATTTTTGCAAGTCTCATAAATCAAAAGTCTATAATCAAAAATCAAAATCAATAAGTAAGAAATCAAAACACTACTTTAGTAGAGAATAGTTTACTTAATCACAAATGAAAACTTTAAGAGATGGAGACAGGAAACACACACACACACACACACACACACACACACACAAATCTAGAAAGTAAGTTACATAATGAGTGTAGTTGGAATTTAACTACAATTAATTACCATGAAGGTACATGGATTAAATTCCCCAATTAGAACACAAAGCATAATTAAGTGAATAAAAACAGACACAAATATATGTTCATTGCAAGATTTCTTCACCTCTAAGTACACACAAACTAAAGGGGAAGGATAAAATAAGATATTTCATGAAAATGGAATCCAAAAAAAGCTGAAGTAGCTAAGCTTATATCAGATAAAATGTGCTTTAAATCAAAAGATGTATAAAGATACAGAGGTGATTGTATAATGATAAAAGGGTCAATTCAGCAAGCAGAGATAACAATTCCAAGGACCGAGGCACACAATACTCCTCTCCCCAAATGTATAAAACAGACATTAACAGACCTACAGGAGAGTTAGTGTCACTAGAGTAGAGATAGTCTCAATAATTTCTGACTTTAAAACTCCACTTTCAGCAATTGACAGATTATCCAGAGAAAGAAATAAAGAAGTAGCAGAATTAAAGTGTACCCTAGAGGAAATGAAACTAACAGATCTCTTTGATCATCCCACCCAACAGCTGGCAAACACACATTCTTGCCAGAAGCACATGGAACCTTTTCCAAGGTGGATTATTTGACAGGCCGCAAGGCAAGTCTCAAAAGTTTTAAGAAAACTCAATATTATATTGAGTATCTTTTCTTATCAGAATGAAATAAAACTCAAAAGGAATTTCAAGGAAAGCTTTGGAAACAATATAATTACATGGAGGTTTAAAAACTTACTTTTAAACAACCCGTGGATCAAAGAAGAAATCAAGAAGGTATTTTCAAAAATGTCTAGAAAGAAATGAAAATAGCAACATAACATACCAAAATACTGTATCCTGTATATAGCAAAAGCAGAAATAAGACAGAAGATTATAGCAATCAATGCCGATTGCCAAAGAGGGAGAAATATCTCAAATCTGTTACAAACACACAATGGAAACCGTAAAAAAGAATACCATGCTATCCTCTCTGACAGCGTGCTTGGAAATACACATCACAGTATTAAGTGAAATAAGCCAGATAAAAAAGACAGGTTCCTGTGGTATTACAGAACTTGGTTATTAATTCTAAGAGTCTTTTGGTTGATTATTTTGGATCTTTTATGTAGAAGATCATGTCATCTGCAAGTACTGATAATTTGACTTCTATGTTTCCTTCCTTGACTAATTGCTCTTTCTGATGTTCTGCATACTGTACTGAAGAGGAGTGGTGATAGTGGGTATCCTGGTCTTGTTCCTGATTTCAGAGGAAAGTTTTCAGTTCTCACTTATTTAATGTGATGTGAGCAGTAGGTATTTCACAAGCAGCTTTTATATGGTTAAGATAAAGACCTACTACACCTATTTTTTTTTAGTGTTTTTATGAAGAAAGTGTGCTGGATTTCATCAAAAGGTTTTTCTGTGTCTATTATTATGTGATTCTATGATGTCCTAGCTTATGTTTATGTGATGTATATCATTTCATTATTTGTGTATGGTAAACCATTCTTGCATCCCAGGGTTGAAACCTATTTGGTAGTAAAATGTATGATTCATTGTCACTATCTCGTTAAGGATTTTTGCTGCTGCATGTATTAACAAGATTGTGGCATTCCTATACCCACTTAGAAAGAAATCAGGAAAAACAACCAATACAATAGCAATTAGAAAAATAAGAAACTTGAAAATTAGTCTAAATAAGGAAGTGAAAAATCTCTACAATGAAAACTACAGTTCTCAGAAAAAGGAAATCAAAGAGGACATCATGAAAAGGGAAGATATTCCTTGTTCTTAAACAGGCAGAACCATTATAGTTAAAATTGCCATACTTCCAAAATTGATACAGAGATCTAATGCACTTCAATAAAATTCCACCAGCATTCCTCACACAACTGGAGAAAACAGTCCTAAAATTCCTATGGAGCCAGAGTAGATTGAAAACAGTGAAAGCAATCCTGAGTAAAAAGACCAAAGTGACAGGCCGCACAATCTCAGACCGAAGTAATATTTCAAAGCTACTGTGACAAATGCAGGATGGTGCTGGAACAAACACGCATGATGATCAGTGGACTAGAAGACGAAGAAACACTCAAAGCTTATTCATCTGTTTGATCTTTGACAAAAGGATCAAAAACCTACCCTGGAGGAAAGGTAGCCTCTTTATTCAATGGAGTTGGGAAAACTACCATATGCAGTAAATTGAATCTAGACCCATATCTCTCACCATGTACTGAACTAAACTCAAAACAGATCAAAGAACTAAACGTTAAACAAAAACACATTTAACTTACTGGATGACAAAACTGGTAAAACGCTTGAAATTTTAGGTGTAGGGCAGGAATTTCTGAACAAAAACCAACTGCACAGAAAATAGTACTGAAAACCAACAAATGAGATCACATGAAATTTTTAAAAAGCTTCTGTGTAGCAAAAGAAACAACCAATAGAGTGAGAAGACAACCCAAAGATGGGAAAAAAAAATTTCCAGGTATTCCTCAGACAGAGAACTAATATCTAGAGTATATACAAAGCTCAAAAAAATTGGACCCCCTAACATATAAGACCCAATCAAAAAAAAAAAAAAAAAAGGGCAAGTAAATGGAAGACACCTGTACAGAAGAAATGGCCAATGAATGCATGAAGAAATGCTCAACATTGCCGGTTGTTAGAGAAATGCAAACTAGAAAGGCAAAAAGCAACAATGAGGTCCTATCATTGCCCCAAAAGGATGGCCACCATTAGGAATTCAAACAGCGGCCTGCTGGCGAGGTTGTCAGGAAAAAGAGCTGCTTTTAAACTGTTGATGGCAATGTACAGGACAGCACCCACTGTAGATATGTGTAGAGATTCCTCAAAGAAATCCAAGCAGAGATTCCCTTTGATTCAGCTATTCCACCTCTAGATCGCTTCCCTAAAAGGTCAGAGACAACACTTTGCAATGATGAGATATATATATATATATACATATATATCTCCAACACTGTTTCGGTCCCTTGTTGCTTTGGCTACCTTGTGGGTGCCATGGACTGTTGTTCTCTGTGATGCCCCTCTGCCGAGCCACCCTGCCTTGGAGCCAGCCTACTGTGGACTGAAATCTTACAAACTGCGAGCTAAAATAAATCTTTCCCCTTTAACTTTAGGTGTCAGGTATTTGTCTCAGCAATGAGAAAAGGAACGAAGAAAAATGGATAGAGAAAATAAGGAAAAATGAGTCATTTGTAGGAAAATGATTGCACCATGAGGCCATAATGTTAAGGGAAATAAATCAGACTCTCAAGTTTAAATATTGCACAGGTCCTCTTATATGAGAAACTCTAAGTATAAATAAAGAGCAAAACAAGAGAGAGATAGTAAGAAGTAGGGAGACTGACCTTTCTCAAAGGGAAAGGGCTCAAGAGACACAGAGGAGGGAAGGAGGACAGAGAAAAGGAATAAAAAAGGGCCTGAGATGCATTATGTGCTTGTGCCAACTCCACCAACGTACTGAAAACATGGACCAATAAATTATGCCAAAGCGGACAAGTTCCCTATGACCTCACTCATATGTAAAATCTAAAAAAAAACCTGATCTAGTAGAAATTGAGTGTAGAATGGTGATTTGTAGAGTGTGGAGTGTGAGAGGGAAATGGCAGTAATTCTTGATCAGTGGACACTAAATTACAGTTGGATAGGAGCAAGAAGTTGTGATGGGCTGTTGCACAGCAGGAGGACTATGTAAAAATATTGTATTTAAGTAACTTTGAAAAAAGGACTTTGAAAACTTCACCGTAAAAATGATACATGTTTGAAGAAGTAAATATTTAACCTGACACTGATATTAGGCAATGTATATACAGGTATCAACACATTACATGACACCCCATAAAACATGCACAATTTTTATCTCTGTATGCACTAATTAAAATTAAACATTAAAATGCAGGGGCTGGGGGATATAGCTCAGTAGCATAAGTGCCTGTCTGGCAAGCGCAAGGTCATGAGTTCAATCCCTGGTAACGAAAAAAAAAGAAAAAAAGTATTTCATTAAAAAAAAATGTAAAACAAGCAGGAGAATGGAGATTATCAGCGTAGGTGGATAAATAAAGAAAAGAAACAGAATGAAGAATACATTCAAAGCTATATTGAAAGAGTAGGTCCTTTCTCCATGTCTCACCTGGCATGACAATTACATGATAGTATCTTTTCTATAGTAACACATAAACCACAGCAAAGATCACAGGGTTTTTAATTACAACATAAAAAGTAGAACCCATGTGCAATTTATGGGGTATTATAATATGATGGGTGAAAAGCAAAATGCTGGAAATTTTAGTTCCAAAGATCAAGATTAAACTGCTTGTATTTCACTTTGGCAGTCATATCCAGCAGTTTTATCCCATGAACATTTCAAGAATTTAAAAAATAACAAGTAGGCACACACATACAGTAATTGAAAAACTTAAGATTCACAGAGTGACTTTAACGGTGTGACAGAGATACTTTATGGTGAAGTTCTATATTTCAAAACTAAAGAAAAACAAATATGATTGCAAAGCAACCCATTGCCCTAGTATAATCAAAAGGCACAAGATCAATAAACTCGTCATTATGCCAACCTGATACCAAATCAATAAGCCCATTTAGTGCTTATAACGTTGTGTTCCATTAATTTAATGATGTTATTAGTGATATTTACAATGATTGGACTAGGATAAACAATTAGTGTTTAGGATACTGTTTCACTATAGGAAAAAAACCTAATTCCACTAATTGCTTCTAGTTCTGCTTCTATTAACTACACACTTTGTACATACTAATAATCTTATTATCAGCTTCTGTTGGTTTAATTAAAATTCATGTCTATAAGGACAGACCAAAACAAAAATACATATTAAATACAAGAAGATCAAATCTAAGCATTCATTTTCAGAAGGTGCAAGAGTATTAAAAAAGATGTATGCTGTATTCCATATAAACTTATAGCCAGCTCCTAAGGAGTTGCATAAGTAACTTTGCATTACGATTGTAATAGTTAAAAAATGTGCTAATGAAATATTTTGTATGGGCCATATAAAGTTAGCTGGATAGAATTATTCATTCTTCAATTAAAAGAACATAACCTCCCCAAAACTTTGATTTGGCTTTTATTCTGAAAAGGGTTCAGATATATATTATTTCTCAGGTTCCTGCATCAGCCTGACATAAATAAATTTTTCTTGTTTGTGTATATGTTTGTTTATATTTTACTATTTCAGAGTTTGGTAACCAATTTCTAAACAAATTGTATAGATTCAGTCCTATGTGGACAATACCTATTTTCATTTTTAAAAAAAATGTTATATAGGATGTTCTATGTGTATCTAGCAACAATGATTTTAACTTTATTTTTACTTCTTTCTTTCTTTATTTTTGGTAACCAGAGTCAAACTCAGGACCTCATGCTTGCCAGGCAGGTGATTTGAAGTTTTGAATTTTATTATTTACAACTCTAAGCATTAGTGAAAATAACTATATATTGTATAGCATGTTACAATTACAAATGTCACAGTATATGAAGATACAATAACTTTATATTATTAATAAATAGATACACAGGGTTGACAGGTATTAACTGGACTTTGTTCAAGAAGAATCAGAACAAATCTGAAATGAGAATAACTATTCCTGCGCGTTGCATTTGTTCCTTAAATATTTAAAATGCATAGGTTCTCTCCAGTGAAAATTGGCAAGTGTGTTTTATTATAATATGATGTTCAAGCAGCTGACTGTATTGCAGGGAGCTTTTTGTTTAAAGAACAAATCATTCTTAAAGCATGAGTAAAATGTTATGTGTCCACGTACATGTGTGTATGTATCTGCTTATGTGGGAATAAGAAGCAGGAGATGAATTCCTGAGGTCAAATCTAAGCCCAGGAAAAACAGTAAAAAGGAATATGAATTTTTTGATAAACAGTATTCCGGGAAAAAATAAAACATGAAAACACTCCTAATAATATTGTCAAATGATGAAAATTATTTCAGGTGAGTTTTTTTCACTCTTTCTTAGACTTTTATTTAATTATAACAAATACATTAACATTTGGGGGGGTTAATTATATTCATTGCTTTTGCCGCAGACTTCCTGACTGTAATACACCTGTGTGTAAACCCAATCTTCTAATGCCAAATCGGAAATCAGTCTTCTGGTCTTACCTTATTTAAATTCATTGACTCTGAGATGTTTATGCATGGTTTTCCTCTTGAAATTCTCTCTCGCTCTGCCTGTCTTGATATCTTTTCTCAGCATTCCATTCCTCCGCTGACGGTGTTGCCCTTCTGTGTGCAGTACTAGTTCTTATTTCTCCATGACTCTTATGAGGGCTCTTCCTCAAACTTCCACCTTTGCCTTTGACGTGTTTTCATGCCCTCAGTCAAAACAGGACACCCTTATCTACTCTTCACAGCAGTGGCCAACGCTGCTTGATGATGTTTGGAACAACACCCCGGGTCGATAATCTCAGGTGCACAGTGTTTAGAGCTTCTTCCCCAACTGCTGGACAATTGATCTTACGTCACTCTCAAAACTAAACTCATTACCTACCCCTTCAATATGTATTCTCTATCTGTTCTCTATCTCACGTCTACATTTACTTTTGAGCAAGAGGAGCCAGTTACTTGTTCTCTTCTGTGCAACAGAATGGATGAAACATTTTATGATCTTGTCTTCATGCGTGTGCACTGATGCACATTAAGCTCTGTGAAGGGAGGGTCCACTTCCTTTAGTTAGTTTTTTTTTTTTTTTTTTATACCAGCCCTGTTTATCTATACAAGTATCTCTTCCTGATTAAACTTTGTAATGATTTCATTTCCTTTAGATGACATAGAAATCCCTTCTTTATGTAGCTGCTACTTACTCCCAAGTCACATCTTGTTCTGCAGTTCCTGGGGACTTCAGCACCTGCCATATTTACTAACTTTCATTTTCCTGAGCACATGAATTTGATCCAGCCTTCTTGCTCCTCCCCTGGGGACAGATGCAGTGTCCAGATGTGTGCTGTGACCAAAAAATATAGTGAAGGCTTCTATCTCAGAAAATATACAGTGTAAGTCATATTGCCATTAGGATGCTACAGAATATTCCCTCTGTCTCTGAACACATTTGTTATGGTTTTTGCCACTTTAAGAAGCAGAGCGGGAAGTCCTCTTTTGTATGTGTCTTTAGTTGTACAGCCCTGGCTGCCTCCATATCCTGAATTGATTTATAAATTTTACCTTTATGGTTATTTCAACTTTGGGAAAATGCAGACATTCAACAGTGCCAGTTCCAGTAAATGAGGTAGATGAGGACGTATAAGGATGTTTCTATGAGCTTGCATTTCTGATAGATCATGCTGGCAAGCAGCATTCACTGTACATTTGTTCAATCGTAAAGACATTCAGGAAAGGGGCTGGGGATTTAGCTCAGTGGCAAAAGCGCCTGCCTGGCATTCACAAGGTCGTGAGTTCGGTTCCCGGTACAGGAGAAAAACAAAACAAAACAAACAAACAAAAAAAAAGACATTCAGGATAGAGGAATTCTAGACCTGTTTCAGAAAGTGGCATGTGTCTTCAAAATAAGGGTGAGTATTCTGAGGTGGATTAATGGCAGTGTAGTTTTTTACTTTAAAATAAAACTATAAATTACATATATGTATACATAGGCATAGACATAGAAGAGATACAGAGAGAAAGAGACAGAGAGAGAGAGAGAGAGAAAGAGAGAGCAGTGTGACCATCTGTAGTCAGTTCTGCAGTCATTCTTCTAAGTCTGATCAAATGCGTGCCCTTGGTGAAGTGTTCCCCTTTTTGCATATTGGGGAGTGGGGGTTCTCCAAGTGTCCGTACAGGGTGTTGAGCATGTGTACCTCTGTTAAAGCTCTTAAAATGTTGGATTTCAATAAAAAAAGTTGGATTTCGTGTCTGATCTATAACTTCCTTGAAAGTAAAGGCAGTACATCTTTGTATGTGACAGTGTCAGAGAATTAATAGTAAAAATATTTGTGAAAAGAATTTTAAAATGAAAATTTGAACTATCATATTAATCTACCTGTAAAACTCCATTTAATTTTAATATTACATGTCTCCAAGAATTAGGATAAAAAAATCTCAGATTAAAATCTGATAAACATAAATTAATTTCATAACTCTTCCTTTATAAGCCCATAAAATAACACAACACGAGAAAAATAAATATCCAGATGGAAAACAGAAGACATTTGATCGCATACATTATTATTCAATACTAGTAATAACTCTCTTTTTTGCTCTTTTAACCTATTAATTACTGAGAAAATTCTACATTAAGGAGTATTTGTAGTTGAGAACTTGACTTTAGTTAACATTTAATTGCTCTGAGGTGTATGACTTTAAAATGGTTTTAAAACATTTATATTAGTGTTATTTGGAAACTTTTGCAGGACAGAATCTTAATATTGGTTTATAATTTAAAAAGAGATGTGGTACTAATTCCAATAAGAAATATGCAGAAAGACAAATACTGTATAATTTCACTTACATGTGGAATCTCAAAAATAGTCAAACAATAAAAATAGACGGAAGGATGGTATCACCAGGAGCAGGGAGTGACACAAGAAGGAACGACACAGATGGGAGGGGCAAACTCAGTTATACAGATCATTATCGCTAATGCACAATGAATAATAACAATAATGAATCTAATATACACAATGTAGATTTTAGATAATACCTTAAAATGGAAATTTACTTAAAGAATAGATTTCAGGTGCTTTTGCCATGCTCCCAGTCACACACACAAATGCTCACAAACACACCTGAAGTAAGGAAGGAAGTTCATGGGGAGGATAATTTGCTGGGTTATACTAGTTATTTATACGTTCAAATACCTACATACATATATGTAAATAGCATTTTTACATCATAGACACTAAAAATACAATTTTTAACGTAGGTATCAGAGGAAGACCAGCTTTATGTATTTCATATTCATTTAGTTCTGTGCTGTCAGCAAGGCAGTGACTCCACTAAGAATATATATCAATGCAGATATCATAAAAATATGTCGAATATATCCACTTTTCTCCAACATTAAAATTGGTTTTGGGGCTGGGGATTTAGCTCAGTGGCAAGGTGCCTGCCTGGCAAGCACAAGGTTGTGAGTTCAATTCCCGGTACCAGAGAAAAACAAAAACAAACAAACAAACAAACAAAAAAAAAAAGATTGGGGGGCTGGGAGTTTAGCTCAGCAGCACAGCGCCTGCCTGGCAAGTGCAAGGTTGTAAGTTCGATTCCCGGTACCGGGGCGGGGGTGGGGATAGAAAAATGGTTTTATGCTTCCATTTATTTTCATTTTTACTTGTGTGTACTATCTGTAGTCTAGATTTAATGAAGTCTGAAGCACAAACATACTTTGCTCAATACCAGAATAACAGCAAAGCTTAGCAAAGTACTGCACATGTGTGTGCATATACATATGCACATGTACACATATGCATTCCCATCTCTTCACAGCATGTTTTCATTCTGAAGTGACTAACAATTGAGAACAGATGATAAAACCAACACTTACACCGTCAGTACCGGAGAAGCGGAGGAGCTGGAATTTTAATTCAGATCACAGGAGAATAGAGGTAATGGAAAGGAAAATGAGAGGAAAAACTGCATTCTATTTTTAATGTGAGCAAAAGAAAATGGGACAGCTGCAGTTTGCCCACAGTTGACGGCAGGCCTGCGTGGGCTCTGCTTTATTAAGAAAAATGTGCACTGAGGAGACACAGTGCCAAACTAGACCCGAAAGACAAGGGGGCCAGGAGTGGAAACTGATTATAGAATGTCAGTCCCACCAATGACTCTTTCATGATTTTGCAAATTCAGTTTTTCTTGCTCTTATTAAGAAAAATTCTCTGTGCAGAGAACTAAAAACTGCTTTTAACAGTTATTCTTTTAATATTCAAAAGTTCTGGTTTAGTGACTTTTCTATTACTGGTTCCAAACTGCTCCTGGTCAAAAATACAGTAAGGGACACAACCGCTCATGACGCACTACTTGTGCTGATCTCCGCTGTGAAACACTGTACTTCCTACCCTTCAGGGCTGGTCGCTGTTGGTGGCATGGAGTTAAGTGTCACTGTGAGAGTGGCACTCACTGCTGTCTTTTCTCAGCAAACATTGTTATTTTTTTTCCTGTCTCAGAGTGTTTTCCAGTGGATTCTGGAAGGATTTCTTCTTCTGCTGCACTCCTATCAATATGCGCTACCTCATTAGCAAGGGTCATTTAACACAAAACCCTGAGCCGACACGATCCCACCCTGCTCAGCCTTTGGGTTTCCTGAGGACTGTCCACACAGCGTACTCTCTCTTTACACAAGAAGACTATCAGCCCTTCGTGATCTTAAAATTAATAATCAATTAATGATTGGAAGCAAAATTGCACACTATTGCACTTTGCCACTTGAAGCAGTTTATTTTCATTGCATTAGGAGCCTCTCATCACCTATTGCAGTGAAAGCAGTTTTACAGTGTGATTTTTTTTCCCTTTCGTATGAAGTTTGTGTAACAGAAACTAATGAGAGGTGTATGAGAGGTGTCATACAGCTATAATGTATTGATTAATTTTTGTTTCTATATTAAGTGGCCTTGGTATCCTTGCAAGAAAGGTGCTATTTAAGCATAAAACATTGGTGTTATATTTGTACTTGCATAGCTTATAAATTAATCTTAAGATTTCACAGACACAAAGCGTTTTCACCCTTTTCAGCAAGCAAAGCCAACATAGCTGTTCTAGATGAAGCCTCCTGTGTCATCAGACCAACTGCCAGCTGAGCCCTGATACTTTCCTACCACTCACGATATGCAAAGTTGGTGATAGATCAGCTAGACAGAACAGGCCAATTTCTGGCACCCAGCCTGAAACTCACCTGACCATAGGAACAGTCTTTCCTGCCTCGTAAGTACAGGAATGAGATGTAAATTATAGGGAAGGCAAATAAATTCAATGCAATAAAATGTGATTGCTTTTGAAGTCAATAACTTTTATTGTGTAAAGCATGTATTTTCCTCCCAATTCATTGCCTTTATATGAGAATTAGCGTGGTGAATAAGGCGTTACTCAGGCAAAACACTATGAGAGAATATACATGTACTCACTCTTTCACATATATGAAAAAGTTTTGTTATGTAATATTTCATTTTTTTTTTTTTTTACACTGGTGTTATGGTTTGTGTCTGGGTGCCCCCCCAAAGCCTCATGCGATCATGGCGCAGGCTTTTAGAGTTTGAATGATTATAGGTATGAAGAGAGCTACACCTGCCCTGGGGTGGACAGTTTGTATATGTAAGGGAGAGGAAGAGGCTGCTTGAGGCCATTCCTGGCTTTGGTGCTTGCTGTTTTGCTGTGTTCTGCCGCCATGAGCTGTAGCTCTCTGCCATATGCCACTCTGCCTTATAATCTGCCAAGTATGGACTGAAACCTCCACAAACTGTAAGCGAAATAAACCTTTCCTTCCTTAATTTTGGGCGTCAGGTATTTTGTCCCAGCAACGAGAGAAAAGTAACCAAGACAACTGGTTAGATTTGGGGCTACCTAGTAAATGTTAATTGAATGAAGCGTACAAACCTGGGCATATGAAAATGTCATCCTCTATCGACACATATGTTCACTCTCACATTTTATCTTGCTGTTATTTGTGCCTTAATGATTGTCCCTTTATGGGTTTTTCTCTATATGAGTTCTGTTATCTGCACCTGGCACAAGCAGCTTGTTTTGTGTTGACCTGTTTTCCTCTAATCGGAGTGGGGATTGGTTCTGTGAAAAAGAGCAGCACAGTGCAGTCACTGTGCCTGGGTTTGAGCTTCAGCTACACTGGTATTATAAAATGCATCACTTCCTCGGAAACACGTTTATTTTAATGCCTAGTCTATAGTTAGCTCTCAACAAATGTTAGGCGCTCTTCTCAGGCTGCAAACTACAAGATCAGCTACTAAACATTCTGATTTTTTCCAGTTCACCTATGCATTTATTAAGTGCTGTATACTAAATCATCCGTACAATTTGTATTATACTTTCATGTCCTAATTTGGTGTTCCTCTCAGTTCCCTTAAAAAAAGTGGCCCAGGAAGTCCCTAGTACAGAATTTAAATGATACTGCTAATTAGAACATGGTTGCCACCTAGCGGTCGCAAAAGATAAGTACAGCCTTAGTTACCAAAAACAGGTGGTAAAAATGTTCGGCTTTTGTTTTAAATAAAAACACTTAAGAGAGAGCCTCAAATAAACGAGGCTCCCTACATGTGCATTCCACCACCAATGAAAAATTTAGCCACGAGTACATCAGAGTGTGCGGGAGAATCAGTTCATGGTTCGCAAGAAGCATACAGTCAGTTCTATACATTAAAAACCACCAGAAAATCTTAAAAATGATTTATGAATATCCTTTAGAAATGACATAAAGCAAGAGGTGGACGAGACCAGGAGGAGATGGAATATGAAGACGGATGTAGTTTTCCACAGCTTTATTTTGTGAAGAGCCAGAAATCAAAGGAAGGCTGAGAACTTACCCAAGGTGGGAGACAGGGAAGAGACAGCAATTGATCAAGGCACCGCACAAATACAATCCTTCACCGTAAGAGACTAAAAATTAGAATGAACGTAAGAAGACATCAGCTATTTCTATCTCAGACTAAGAGTATGGGTGTACTAGCAGAGGCTACCTGGAGACCTACCTAGTCATGAGTATATGAATCCCACACAGATGACATGAGACGTCAGTGAGAGAATGCTATAAAAATAGAAATTAAACACTTATAGACATAAGTGTATTAAGATTAATCTTGTCTTGGGACTGAAGTTATAGCCATGAAAAAACAGAAATTCTTACCTCAAGGCAACTGCTGAACGAGAAGTAACAGGTAAACTCAACGTGTAATTTAGTAAGATTTTAACCCTTACTCCTACGTTCTAAAACCTTAGTTTTGCTGTCAGTTTGGGTTTTTTTCCGAGGAGGAACGTTTCTGTCAGACCAAGATGTTGCAGACGGTGAGCACGAGTCTCACTTTGAGGCAATCAGACGTTTGCAGCTTTCGTCAGCAAAAGTTGGTACCACACCCACAGAATAGTGCAGTGAGAGCTCCTCGATCATACTTCCTAACTGGTACTGGTGACAGGTGCTATCAACACTGCCCCAGAGCAGGCTACATACTCTTTAGCTCCGCTTCCTGAAGCAGCTGTTAAATTCACTAAGGTGCTATATTTTCCAAGTCTGATTAAGATATGTTTACTTTTGCTTCCACAAAAGAGCTAGTATATGTAGTAGTAGTAATGTTCTAAGAAACTGAAATAAAAGTTACAATTCTCACGTTTTGTCTCATTAAGTGAAAGTTTACTTTTAGCTTTTCATGTTTTATTTTTACATAGAGGAAATATATATATATATATCATGTATATCATATGTAATATAGATGGAATACTAGTGTGCACTGACAGTTCAGAATTTTTATTTCCTTTACTTTTTAGTGCTTTCATGTTCTCATTTATATAGGATAAAAAAATAGACAACGTCAAGTGCTAAAAGTAATTCCAATAGACAAAGCAGGTGATCTAACAAAGACGACTGATCTAGGCATTAACTGAATATTGCACCTTCCCTACATTTTATATGACAATTTGGTAGAATATATTAATAGTCTGATCTATTAATCAGGACCTTGAACCACACATGAATCCAATCAGAGAAACACCAAGGGGGGCATAATTTAAATTTTAAAAATTTGAAACAAATAAAAGCTTTGAGGTAACTCAGCTGTTACAGATGTGCTGCATCTGCTTGCTTGTCCACTGGGGACCAGGCAACAAGGGATGAAGACATTTACACAGGGATGGACAGGCAAGATCTGACAGGGAACAGGGCGGCGAGGCTGAGGCACTATAATTACAACATGGGAAAATCACCCCCAACCACTGTTCCACTTACGAGCAATACTTTTCATATATCAATGTTTAAAGGATATTTTGTCAAGATAGAGAATGATTTCAAAATGTCATTGGCTGGTTGATTTCAAAATGTCATTGGCATTACCAAGTTGAAAGAGGTAAATCATCTTTTAATAGTGTTTTACTAAGTAAAAACCAATTGGGATTTCGTAACAGGGCACACACAGTTTCAAGTCATGAAAGTCTGAAAACAATGGCTTCAAATTCCAATTCACATGACAGTAACAAAAGTTGTGACGTGAGAAGATTTGGTAGGTACTTGGAAAACAGAAATTAGTTCGTTTTTCTTGCTTGGCAGAACTTCTACAGTGAGATTTTTTTCCCAATTTACAACTGATTCTCTAATTTCCGACACTGCGGGCTTATACGTGAACCCTGCGGATATAACAGGATGCAGACGTGTGCATGATCTACAGAGTCTTCACTTTCCGAATAAGCTATTTTAAGAAAAAACTCCACGAGAACAAAATTCTAGACTTTCTCCAGAGATGAAGTCAAATAGATTATTACACAGGATATATAAAGATAAATTAACACAGAATATTTGTGCAGTGTAACAAAATGAAACATAAATTACGAGAATGTAATCAGTCTAGATTCTGATGAAATATAAATATGAACCTTTATTCCAGCAAACTAAGGATTTGAAGCTAAAATTCTCATTTTCAACTGACAGAAATAGCCCTTACTCTCGCTAATTAATGAGACTTAACATCACTTTTTTGTCCCTCTGAATTAATGGGAAAATTCAGGAGGAGAAAAAAATGCTGTTGCACTGTTCACGGTGTCGAAAACATGTTCACGCCTGTTTCTGGGAAAACTCTGCTCAGATACGAGGCGAAGCTCTCAGGAGGACGGGTCCCGGCCCGCACACCCTCCGAGCGGCGCGTCCTCCCCGCGGCACCGGCCGCGCTCCGCAGCAGCTTCGCGCGCCTGCTAGGCGGAGGCCAGCGGAGCGCCCTCGACAGGTCCGTGCCCGGCCTCGCCTCGCTGCTCCCGCCGCTTCTGCAGCCGGACCGCGGCTTCCCCGACCCACACCCGAGCTCATTTCCAACTGAGCGCGTTTCCCCAGCAACTCACGTCCTCCCGGACGCGGGGAGCCGGCCGC
>NW_004955412.1:3052111-3121761 GCF_000276665.1 Chinchilla lanigera
GCGCTGCCGGGGGAGCCGCGCAAAGTTCGGGAAACTGGGGGGCGGCGGCGGGTGCGGCGCGCTGCTTTATGTGGGGAAGGGCGGCCGGGAGCCGGCTGCTTCCCCGCCGGGAACGTGCTGGAGGTGTGTTACAGAAATTGCACATATATCATATCACTTAGCTGGGATTCACTGTGACAACCTGGGAATGTGTAAGTCGTTTAAAATAATTTCATTTTAAAAAGGACGAGAATCCGCCAAATGCTTTAGATTTATTTTGTTTTTAAATTACACAATCCCTGGAGCATGACAGTACGGTTCCGTGGGTTATTTGAAGGTTTGGAAGCAAAACAACTTGTAAACTATTGCATGTGCGATGCTTTGCTTACGTGCAATTAATCTGTTTTAAGGTAAGAGAAATCCTCACTTAGCAGTCCCGTATTTCTGCTCGAATTCTGACTTTGAGCTGTGGACATCAGGATTTTAAACGTTGGTATTCATCGGGACACTAGCGTTTAAAAACACAGACGTTCAAATTTAAAAATGAAGGGAAATGTAATTAGTTACCGCTGTGCGGGAAGGGAACTGAAGAAATACTAACGCATGTCGCAGCGAGCCGAGGTTATCGCGGTTGTTATGGTGTCTCTACTGTGAAAGACGCTGTCGTTTTTAGAACATCGTCTTGTAAAAGGGCCGGTAGTCAGTTTTGAGCAACTCCCACGTTTGTTTGCATGTATCCTGTTTCGTGCCCGCATCACTGTACGTTTTCTGTGAACCAACGCTGAGTCCTACATTTGACAGGAAAGCGGGCAAAGTAACACGAGGGTGTAAGAATGTTTATAAGAGAAGTGATTGAAGAAAAGATACTCTACGTAAAAACCAACTTAGTCAAAGAAAGAGCAAATTGCAGAATTAAACGTTGAAGCAAATAGGAAAGCTGACATAAAAAGCAGTTAGAAAAATAGCTTGGAATGTGAGAAGAAACATTAAAACATCAGAAAATAGATGCCAGTGCTTTCATGTAAGGCGTGTTGGGGGCCTTCGGTTATTCTTACTAAAAACTTCCCAACCCTAAGGAGTGGGGTGAAGAAAATGCTTACTTTAATTTCTTTCTGATGCCCTAGAAAACTAACTGTAGTAAAGAACGCTACCATGATGAGTAACTGAATGCCACACTTTGTCTATGAGTTGTGGGATTTGTGTGCTAGGGCACCTTTGGAAAACATTTGAAAAACTACAGTTGCGGGAGTTTTAACAGACGGCTGACACAGCCGAACATTTCTCAAGGTGAGCAGAAGCAGCTCAACTCTTACGTGGTCTCAAGCCCAGCCCTTAGGGCAGTAGTTTAGAGAACTGAACTAAAATCAAACCATGAACACACATATATATGTTTAGGAGAAAGCATTACAAATGTGTGGCTTATAAAATTTACTGTACTATTGTATTTAATTAAATAAAACTATTAGAAACAGTTGCCTAATGTATATTACTTAAAACGTCTTTTTCAAAAACATTTTTGAAAACTTTCATCACCTTCAGGGCAGAGGTGAGAATGCCACTGGAAGCCAAAACTGACTTAGCAATGAAGACCAGAGGGTGTCAGTAAAGGGTAGAGGGCTCCGTGGATTGGAAAAAAGGGGAAGGGTGCTACGCTGGCCAAGGCATTTTGGGGATTGTCTCACTTGTAGATTAAACACAGGATCTGTTTGATGAAGATTAAAGTTAAAAAAGGGTGAACTTGTCCAGTAGTCTGCATCACTAAAATACTGCACAGATGTGTTGGCTATGTAAATCGGTTGACTAGTTCAGTGGCCTCCCCCTCCATCAAAAGCTGTGCTAGAATTCTGTGAAAGTGAACTATTTCAAATATTTAGATTTGTTGAATTCATCTAAGTACACATTTCTGATTACCTGTAGGCTTTGTCTTATAATTGAAAATATATTTGTAAACATTTGGAAGTTTGTTTTACTTAAATAGATCCATTTATTTATATTACTTCATCTCTCAAAATTCTGACTTCAAGACTTGGGTCTGTTCATCTCTTATTCCTGAAGATACAAATCTAAAATGAGCGTGCTGTGCGTCTCTGACATGGAAATTTTTTGCTTAGTCTTAAGGCCGTGCAAACATGTTGTATGAACTTCTCAGCACTTTAGAGCAGGAAAGAGACCGGTCGGAAGCTCAGAGCAGAAGGACACCTGCAGAGGTCTATTTTCTGAGCATTTGTGATCAATAACTCTACATTAGAGGCTGGTACACTTTAAAAAATAATGAAGCGTATAAAACACTTAAGGTTTAGGATTAAATACTGTTATTAACTATGCCCTATCTCTATTGTTTCTATTAAGTTGTCCTATTTTATAAGTTTTGATTATTCCATTGCATATTGTTAGGAGGTTATGAAAAATGGAATATATTACTTTTGCTAGACTCGTGAGCAGTGTTTATTAGTAAGTGATTTTCTTTTACAATGACTAGAGTAAACTAAAATGTTTCAATTCAGTGGATGGAAGAATTTTTTGGGGGGAGGGGTACCCAGAATCGAACTCAGGACCTCACGCTTGCCAGGCAGGCACTGCACCACGGAGCTAAATCCTTAGCCCTGGAAGAATTTTTAAATGTCTTTTTTTACATATATTTACTTTTTTATAATAAAGTTATTTAAATTTTGTCAGCATTAAGTCCCATAAAATTGCTTCAAGATTGTTCATATAACTTAATTTATGTCTTACCTATTAAATATATTTTCATAAATTAAGTGTGGAACATTGCTATTCCTATATATACCATATAAGTTAAATGCACAATTTTAATTTCATATGTCAGAGTGCTGTATATTGTCTTTTTTGACAATATTATTTCCTTATACATCAACTCATAAGCTGGTCACTCTTATCCAGTGCAGGAAAGTGGAACTCTCAAGAGGCCGTAAAGTAATTTTGAAAAGTAAATTTTAAAAATCTGTTTATGGGAATAAAAAAACAAAGTACTATCATGCCTTAATATAATATAAAGTATGTGAGGTTGAACATTAATGAGAATCTTTAGAAAACGAAATACTCTGTTCCCAGGTTTTTCTTAACCTAGAATTCATTGTAATCAATGTCATTTTTGAGCAGTTCCAAAAGTGTTTTATTGGGTGCATTTGATGTGAAATTGATTTTTTTCAGTTTTACTTACTGGTGTCTTAGAAATTCGTAATGACCAACAGAACTTGCTGCCCTGTGTCACCACACTTTTTTCATACATACTTTTTCTTGGTGAGTCCAGAAGGATTACCGAATTTTCTCTGTGCCAGTCATGTTTCCAGTCCTTCCTAACTCAGTTTGAATTTACGCAAAATGTTGGTGTGCTGTAAGGTTGAAGGTACCAGTTTGCATGTCCTGTGCGCTAATCACAGCTGTGTAGCTCCTGTGTTTACCAGGCTCTATATACCTGTTTAAGAGATGGCTACACGGATGAATATGACCAGTATTCAGATTTTAAGCAACTGCATTTCAAGCAGAAGATGAGCATTTTTCACTGGTCTAAGTGGTGAAACACTTATTTATAATCATTAACTGGCAAACCTAATTACTTGTGTGAACATTCTATAAAGAAAGTAGGAATATACGGTACAACATTCTTACAGCGGCCAAATCTTCAGGAAGAAGAACATCACAGGTTCATTACCACCCATCAGGAACTGCAGCATGCGAGGGTTAGGGAGAGACACTGTGCTGTTCCTGTGGGTGATAAAAGGTTGAAATTTCCTTGACGCTGATGTTCGTGATGTTCACAGAAACATTCACTAGTAGTTTAAAGCCCAGAGGGTCTTGCTGGGAAAGGTGTTAGTCTAACATAACAACATTTAAGGGTGTACCTAGAGCCACAGTCAGGTCTTTTCGTGTATTTGTGAATGTTTCACTGCAGGAGTTTGTGTCTATGAAATAATTCATAGATACATGGAAGCTTTCGTAAGAAATTATATGTAAGTACATGAAAGTTCATTTTTATTTTCTAAAATGTTTAATTTCACCTTGAAATTAATAAGAACTTTTCTGAAATTCAACCAAATAGAAAGATAACATTCAGTAAGTGTAGAATATCCACTTTACTTCACCTAGGATCTCCCATGGTTGTTTTATACAGGGGTTTACTTGCAAGGATGTAGTATTTTCTGAGGTGTTATTGTTCTTCACTCTGAAACTGCAGAATTGGGCCCAAACCCCTGGTGATTAAAATTAATCTTAATGGGAAGATACAGGTGAGTGACAGCCAGGATTTCAAAAGGACTTCTGGAGTGCAATTTTCTTTAGTTAGGATCTCATGGTAATTTAAATACGTTTCCCTGGAGATTTAAATATCCCAAAATACCTCTTAAAGTTTACGAAAATTGTCATAGTTTCAACTTTATATTTGCCTTATTTTGTTATCTTCATACTTAGTGCTTTACATTTCTCTTTAAAGATATAAATTTGCTTAATTTCGCTTCTTGCATTTTAAAGTAATTAAACAGTTTGTTAGTGAGCTTTTTTGTGCGTATGATTTTGAGTATTTTCAGTAACAGGCACTTGAAGTTATGTAGCTCTAGAAGATATTTGAACGTTTAAGCTTCATAATTTATTTCGTCACTTTTTTTACTTCTTTCAATGGCATTATTGTCATGATCCTGTGTGCTAGTGCCTGAGAGTTCCTGATGCTAAAATCACCACTTCATTAAAAGTCAGCACAAATCTCGAGTTATTGATGGTAAATAAATTGTGAAAACATATAAGAAAATACGAAAAAATAGTACCATTATGTGTTGACAAGTCTCCTAGAGCGCCTGGTTTCATCTACTCATCATGAAGACTGATAAATGGTGATAGAAAGAGGTGTTCAAAGTTAGAAGTACTGAAAACATGAATTTAGTACCCAATTCTTTCACATTTCTACATCAGCATTTTTTCTATTTTATATTCTTTTTACTGTCAAGTATTTCAGTTATTCATATGTTTGTTCAAGTCAGGATTAGGACGCAGTACTGCCTATGTGAATTCCTTTTTGCCTCTGCTGAATTGTAAAATACTGCATTTTAAGATAAGAAAATTTCACATACAATATGATAACATGGGGAAAACCATTGTATCCACATTGTCTTAACCCAGAACTGAAGAATCTGACTGTTAGATGTGAACTTTCTCAGGGTGAACATGGGGAGCGCACAAAAGCTAAATCATACTTTCAAAAAAGCTTTTTGAGAGTTTCAGTTCAAAAAACTTTTAGAGTATCATCATCGAGTAGGAAATGGCACGAAAGTGATTTTTCCACTATATGTAAACAGTCAGTTCTTTTGTTAATACTTTTTTCCTTCAGAGTTAAAAGTTGGCTTTTAATTTTTTTTTTTCCAGTAATGGACATTCAGTGGGACACTGAATGAAATAGATACTCAATGAAAAATATAGATGAAGAAATACAGAAGAAATACAGAATAGGCTAGTTTTGAGTAAATTTTAAATCATGAGCTTCCTTAGGGTAATAATGATTTTAGATCATGTTATAAAAAGACAGAAAACAATTTTATAGAAATCTACACTTTTTGTTTTGCAATTCATATATAACCTTATATGCAAATTCTAGTTTTATGTTATACAATTAAGTTAATAAAAAGCAAGTTTGAGTTTGTGTTCTTTATCATTGTGTCTGAACCAGCATTCGTCTGTAGTTAAATTTAATAAAGTGAATGCTAAAAATTCTTCAGTAGAACTAACCATGATAGTAAACAAATCATATTACCATAGTGAAAATAAGGGGAAGGTGGTTTAGATATTGATTTTTTTTTTTTGTTAAAACATCATTTTTACAGATGATTCCTCTTAATATTCAAATTGTGATGAGTTTCTTCGTGTTTATTGGACAAATTCAAAATTTAAGCCTCTCTTCCTTTCAGTGTGGAATATTTAATCGTTATAGGACAAGAGTCATATAGATGAAGTAAAAGGCTCTGACTGAAGATCAGGTCTTTTCTACTTTGAACACATGGTCAGACTTTGCAAATAAGAATAATAAAAACACAAAACATATTTTCCATCATAATTAATGAGTGGTCCTTAATATTCTGTGTGTTCTTCCTTTCTTGTGAGATTTACTGTTCTAAAACTTACTTTGAATTCTTTAATATTTTCACAAGGCAGTAATTGTAATGAAAAAGAATAATGACTTGAGATTTAAACAGTAAGGATGTGATTTTATGAAAGTTGACCCTCTTCAGTATGTTAAAATCATATGACTGTATGATTGTTTTTCATTCTTTAATGGGGTCTTGTTTGTATATACTTTGGGGTGTTTTGAGATAGATTCTTCCTAGGTAGTCCAGGCTGCCTTGAATTTACTATGCAACCCAGGCTGGCCTCCAGCACGTGATGATCCTCCTGCCACAGCCTCCCAGGTGCTGGCAGTATGGGCACGTGCCACCGTGCTCAGCTTATTTCTTTTCGTATTTAAAGCAATTTCTGTAGAAAATTAGTCACTCAGAAATGGTCTCCTATGAGCAGTTGTAGTACTAAAAATATGAAGTATAAGTACTTCAAAGCTTAGTGTTGTAAAGACGTATATAGGGTGATTGTAGTTCAGTGTGAAATGCACAGTGATAGAGTTATATGCAGGTATAGACATACATATGCATCAAATTACTGATAGCTATCCTTTTAGAGACTGCTGCTTTTCCCCTGCTGATTTTTTTTTCTGCCTTTGTCCTCTAATTGCTGCCTTTACTGCTTACAGCCTATGTTATTTAGAAGTAACTTTGGTCTGAAGGTTGACCTAAGCACCTTAACTGAAGGCTGTGTTACTCTACATCTCATTATGCTGCTAGCTTTAGTATCTTAGAGGCATCACATCTCTGATGAGGTAGCTGACATGGGAATGAAATGAATGATGCTGAGATACTGTGAAAAAAAAAGGCAGTTGCTGTGTATTGTTATAAATACACTTGATTGCTTTTAGTTATTAAGGATATTAATACTGCTGATCACATTTGTTTTACAGGTATAGATTAAGTGTGAAACGAATGAAACTGTACTACCCAGCCACTTTCAGATAGCAGTAGTTTTAATAGTAGCAGAGTAGTAGATAGTATTTTAGTAGTTATAATAGTACATTTCACATACAAATCAGTATGGATCACAACATTTCATGTTTCACTTTTAGGATTCACTTAAGCCCTACAGTTTATTAGTTGAATAATCTTAGATAAGTGAACTAACTTTTCCTCATATGCAAAAGGGGGCTAATAAATGTCATTCAGTTTTGATAATATACAAGGTAAATCTACTTCTTAATGTGAAATGATGACAGTATATAGGTATCAAAAGTACCAAAGTATAAAAGTATCAAAGAACTTTCATTTTAGTCCAATTCTCATTCTAACTTACAAGTTTAAGTTAATTATCCATCAAAACATTCTATTTTTAAAAAATATTCTATTTCTTAAATGAGGCTCAGGGCTGTCCTAATTATGGAAGGGGATATTAATATCATCAGAACATGAATGTTTAAAGATGATCCTGTGCCTGATATTGTGTTTAAATAGTTTGCCTGAATAGGCATTTTTACAAACCTGGGGTGTGTGATGCCATTTGTTTTTGGAATTCCAAAGGAAGGGAGAGTATTGATCCCTGGCAGTGCAGAGGTAGAAAACGGTTCAGTCGGGTACAGCTTAATACAAAACCCATGCAGATGTACTCGCAAGCATAACTGTACATTGGTCATACACTCTGAGAATTTGGGGGTAACGGACATACTTCTGGTAGGAATGGAGTGAAGTGATCCTCGGGAGAAGATGAGGTCTGAAAACTTGAAGGACATTTAAATAATAGATTGACGAAGAATAATACTCATTTGGAGGACAGAAACACTGAAAGGAGGCACATGTGTAGAAGGAAGCAGGAAAGTTAATATGCAGAGAGAGGAGTTAGAAATTCATAAGATAAAGAAATGTGAAAGACTTTGAGAGGCAATCGAAGAGTCCAGATTTTGTTCAGAAGCAAGAGGGTAGCATTGCTCCCTAGCGACTGGACAGCGTTCAGTGTGCTTCAGCCTCAGTTTTGCCCGACTGTGACTTAGACCTGACTTACTTCTTCTCTTCAATTTCGTAATCAGTACATTAGAAAATGAAAATCACTGAATTTAAAGGCTTTTTTCAGGATTTGATCTGTGATTTTTATGACTTGTATGTTATAAAGGTTTGATGAAGAAGGGAATTAAAAGAAATGGAATTCTAGGGGTTGACAGCCATGCCTAGCATAAATGCACTAAACAACATTAAAAAAAATAGACCACGTTCATGGCACATGAGGTTGCAGAGTTTGCACTTTTTAAACTCAGGTTTAAACCTGACTCCGCTGCTTACCTCTGTTTCGATGACCCAGTAAACTTGCTTAAGATTCCCTTTCTCTTCCTGTGGAGCAATACTATTAACTAGAGTACTGTATTGCTATTTTTTGCTAAGAAGGACATGGGAGTGTAGGTTTACAAGTTAAAAAAATTTTTTTTTCTTTATTTCTTTAGGTCTACATGCTTACAAGTTTTTGTCCTTAGGACTTTTAATGTGGAAAATCATATGAATTTTCTAAACATATGTGTATTATCACACTAATTTTCCACATATGAAGAAAATAACTTAGTAGGACTCTATATTCATTTACACTGCTGATCTTGACATGATTTCTTTTCATGGTTTTAATGTTACTTGCACACATTAAAAGTGATTATTTTTGTTAAGTTTTAGTTCATTTTTATTTTCTACCTCTAAAGGAAGTTTTAATGGTCCTTTACAAGTTTATGTATAGCATGATTATATTTTGAAAGTAAAGGAACATACTTTTAAATACTGTGTGAGAGAAAAATGGTAGAGAAAACACTCATTTATTTCATTTTTTGTTCATTTTTATTATTTTCCTACTTTTAAAATGTAATCTTGAGAAAATAATTGTGTTGCAAATGTGATGTTCAATGCTAATTTGCTCAAACAAATTGAAACTGCCTTTTTTAGGTGGTGAATTATCTTTGGGTTTTAGAATAAAATAAAATTATTTAATTTCAGTTTATAAATATAACATGTTTTTCTACATGTGACAGATATACCTCTATGATGGTTTTATTTTAGTTTGATTTTTACTTGGCAACTTTAGCTGCAAGAGGTATAAAGTAACTATATTTTATTATTTACTTGGTAAATAACATGCCATATACATATCATTCATATTTGTAGTACAAATTAATCTCTTTCTTAGATATTTACTGACTACTTCCTACTTTCTTAGATATTTACTGACTATTCTACTGTTGCAGAAGATATAACATAATAAAAAGAAGTGGGAGAAGTAAATATCACATGAGAATAGTCACATTCAAAAATCTGTGTGACAAAACTATCAAGCATAGGGGTATAAGGTAGAGAGGAAAAAAGCAAGGTGAAGTCAGGCAGGAAAGAAGCCAAGAGAGGAAGTGGAAGGTAAACAGTTTTATATTTTTCAATGCAAGAGTGGTTAAGTAAATATTTGTATGAAGAGCTTTTAAAAACTCAGATATTTCATCTGAAATAAAATTCTTTTTTTCTGAATATATTTGTCTTACAAAATAATTTTAAGATATGGTACTTAATTTATTTCTCTAGGTTTAGTTTTGAAATACTAGCTATACAAAATTTGCATATGTTCGGTGAAATGAATATTAATTTAGAGGGAAAATGACTCAGTGTTCTTGTTTCCTATTTCTGTTGCTTCTCTACGTTTTTATGGGTTGATTGTGTCTTGCAAAATAGAATGTAAAGATGTGAAACTATCTTGATGCATTTTTCCAAATAACCTACTCTAAAGTTATTTAGATAGTGGTCATAATTAGCTGATGATTAAGTTGTCTATGTTAGATAAATTTTCTTTACTTGAAGGAATCATTCTCTTACTAGTTATTTTTAGAGGGAAAAAGATAAATCCAAAAAAATAGATACATCATCTTAAGAATCTTTTTTCCTTAAGTCATAATAATGCAGACATCATGTTAAATATAGCTCTGTAGAAAGGCATTATTTTATAGAAGGATTCCTTTTGAGAAATAAGAAAAACCTTCATAATTTTCCGACTGACCCTTTACTCAAAAGGTTAAATACTGTATTAGAACGACTTCAGCTATGATGGTCAGCTTTTTTCTGTTAGAATGAAAATGATCTGCTCTATCGGGTGTGTAATAAGTTTGAAGACAACATGATAATGTGTCTCACAAATCAAAGTGTTGATTGAGTGAAGACTGTTGCCTTCATCTTTTTTTAGATTCTAATTTTATAGAATTGCAATGAGCCGTATAAAATATAATGAATAATACTTTATTATATTATACTACCATTCCCTTATGCATTCATCTGTCGACAGATGCTTCAGTTGTTTCCATATCTTGGATATTATGAATAATACTGCAATAAAATGAGAGGAAAGATGTCTTTTGGTGGCGGTGATTTCATTTCATTTGAGTATATATCCAGAAATGGGATTGTTGGGTCACATGGTAATAGTTTCTAATCCTTGTAGTAACCTCTGTATTGTTTTCCACGATGGCCGGTCTAGCTTACATTCTAATTGTGCATAAGGATAAAATTTTCTTCATAGCTTTCCCAGAATGTTTTATCTTTTTTTTTTTTTTGTTTTTTTTTTTTACAAAATCTATCCTAATATGTATGTGGTGGTATCTTACGGTGATTTTGACTTACAGTTCACTTATGATTAGAGATGTTGAACAACTTTTTCATACCCTCTTGGCTATTCTTGTATCGTTTTTCAAGAAATATCTGGTTAAGTCTTTTGTCCATTTTTAATATCAGCTTTTTTATTATTTGTTTTTGAGTTGGGTTCTTTATATTATCGTTCAGATAAAAAAGAGAAGGAGCCTGTCATTCCCATTCTTGTGGATGGACTTAATGGGCATTATGCTAAGTGCAATACAGAAAGGAAAAATAGTGCACTATCACTTATATGTGGACCCGTTTAAAAAAAGTGCATAGAGACAGAGTCAAGGTGATTGTCTTGCATGTGGGTGACTTAGGATGAAATAATGAAATAGAGGTCGAAAGGTGCAAGGAGTTTGCAGTACAAGAGATGAATAAGTATACAGAATTAATGAACAAAATGAAGACTAGTTAATAATACTGTATTACAGACTAGAAATTGTCTAAGAGAATACATTAAGAAAGGGAACTATATGAGATAATGGGTTTGCCTCACTGTGGCTCACCACCTCATGAGGTGTGTATACCTCAGATTCAAGTCTTACAGCATATATAGGCTCCTAAACTAGACTCGAGTTTCACATCGTGGCATTGCCCGTCACTGTTGTTTTAATTTCTACTTCGTATTTATAACATCTTTCCTATATTGTTTATTAAAAATTTTTGGTAACATAATGTTCTTATGTGTTTTCTAGTTTAGCTCTGTTAAATTGATTTTTTTCCTACTCCTTTTACATATTAGCAGAAACTAAGAAATAAATAGCAGCAACAGGTCAATTAAAAATATTGGGAACATTGCCAGATTTTCTCAGAAATAAAATGTGTATTTTTTAAAATTTTACTTTAAAAAATAAAAAAAAAACCCTGACAAAAGAACAATGAAGACAAAATCAAAACAACACAAAAACATCAAAAGTGACACATGACCTCAAGACAAAATGGTAGAAATTCACAATGGTTGCTAAATCACATGCCATTATCTTCAAGGAAGTTGCTCAGTCCATTAGCCATAAGAATGTAAGATTGTTTAACCCAGCTATTCCCCTTCTGGGTATTTCCCCAGAAGAATTAAAAGACATCATACCACAGCAATACATGTGCACCCATGTTTATAGCAGCACAATTTGTTATAGCTAAATCTTGGAAACAACCCAGATGACCATCCACTGAGGAATGGATAAAAAAGTTGTATTTTTATACAAAGGAGTATTACTCAGCTATTAAAAAAGATAAACTTGAGGGTTTTGTAGCTAAATGGTTGCAAATAAAGACCATACTCATACATGAAATAAATCGGACCCACATGTGTAAACATCATATTGTCTCTTTGGTGTTGGAACCTGAAAGACTAGGTAAAACTCAAAACGTACAATAGATGATAGGAAAGGGAAAGAAACTGCTCAAAGGAAGGAATGACTGGGATGAGGGAAAGAAGAAAAAAGAAGGCAGACAAAACATAAATATATGTATGAATAGCTGCGATGACTGTATTGCTGTTGTCCGCTGGTGTATTGAAACGGACAGTTAATGCTCACAATGTATTATGTTCTGATCGACTTTGCATGCTTGTGTCTGGTGGTCTGAGCAACTGATTTTAAGGTAACAATATGCAGTGGAATTACAATGGTGAACTACATCTTGTCTAGTGAAACTCTGTATTCCAAGATTTTATTGAAGAATTATTTTCTCATTCTCTTTAATGGTCTGAGCAATCTTTCATTCTTACATCTGATAATCTGAGAAATGTAGTTGAGGATAGCGATATGCAATGTAACAACCAGTGTTGCTTTGTATTAATTTGCCTTGAGACCCTGTATCACTTTGAATGTTCTTGCTTTGCTTTGTCTATCTTTGTGATACTGGTATGCTGCTACTGTTGCATTTTTTATTTGTTTGTTTCTCGTGTACTACTCTCTTTATAATAAAAAATAAAAAAATGAAGAATTTAAGATTGATCAAACAAGACAGTAACAAGTAAAATAAATAAATAAATAAATAATTTTTAAAAACCTTGGAAATGATGCAGAGCGCCACTGTACAAATTCTTAGGAATTCAACAATGGTTGTACTGCATATTGTTTTCAGATCAGTCATTCTGATTATCAAATTCAAGCATGTAAAATTGGTCAAGGAAAAAGAAAATTTTAAGCCTTGACTGTTCCTCTCAATTTTGTTTTTCATTTAAAAAAAAAAAACAACATAACAAAAACAAGTACATAAACAAAACAGCATAGAGAGCAATAAAAATGACACAGAATTTCAAAACATGGTGGTAGGATATTAACAATGGTTGTACTAACAGAATGTCATCTTCTTTTTTTTTTTCCGGTACCAGGAATGGAACTCACAACCTTGCACTTGCCAGGCAGGCGCTGTGCCGCTGAGCTAAATCCCCAGCCCCTAGAATGTCATCTTCAAAATGGTTGCACTTATAACCAGATATAGGCATGCAAGATTGATCAAACAATTACACATTTACATATCTGCATAATGGTCATTCTCTTTCTTTCCCCTACCACTCCAAGTAAAAGATCCAATGGAGGTGCAAAGAGACAGCACCATTCCACCTGTGTAGATCAGTAAAGGCTTGAACCGAAGGCAAAAACCACACATGAATGAGTAGGATTCTCAGATTCAAGCTAGCGTTCCAATCCCACTTAGCAAAACTGTTGTAGCATGTCTTTTACCGGAAACACCTGTATCTAGTCAGGTTGTTCTCCCTCTATCCTTGAACAAATCAGTTGTTCTGATGGAATAATATCTCAAAAACTCAGTCTTATCCTGGAATTTCTTAGCTCTGAATAATTCCTTTATTCATAGGATATAATTCAGAATTTGCAGTGTTCCTTTGAGGAACTCCACAGTGGTCCTTAGGAAATAATTCTAGGCTGCTCTGAGACTGTAACAATTCACATAATGTAGAATGAGTTACAATCTACTAAAGTCTTTCATCGCTTTTCCCATCCCTGTACTTTTGCTGACTTCATATTTTCTGCCAAATCCAATGCTCCCAGATATCTTTTTGAGAAAATTAATCCTTCTTGCCAAGAGGTGAAATGTGTTTTGGTCATTTTTATAAACTTCTTTCTATAATATAAATAGTGAAAAATTTTTATTTAAATTGGTCCTGTTTTTGTTTTTCTCAATATATAATACTCTAAGTAATATAATATGTAAATGATGTGCGCATTAAAACTACTTTAAGGAAAAACCTTAACTTCAGCATAGAACAACACCGAGTGAGTTCTGAGTAAATGTTCTTATTATACTTCTGCAGAGCTTGCACTCTGATCTTGGATCTGAAAACATCAGTTGTCTAAACTGTCTTTTCCAAATTGGGTAAAGAAACCTTTGGGGTAAAGTACATTGTTGAAAAAATTCTGAAAAAAAGTACTTAAATTTAAGATCCAGTGACTTGCTAGACAGAGCAACATTGCCTTTGCTTGTTATAAAACATAATACTGTTACACACTATGAGCAATAGATTAACTTTTCTTCCTTTTTTAATGTATGAAAAAATTCATAACAAACAGTAACAATACTTAGCATACTCTGTATTACAATTTTAAAAGTAGTTACTAAGAGTACAAGACATAAATATTTTTAGTTCTGATGAAATACAGGTATTCTTACATTTATATATGATATGCATCCAGCTCTTTCACAAAATTAAAATTCTAAAGAAAAACAAAGAAGGGTGTATATATATATATATATATATATATATATATATATATATGTATTCTTCTGCAGTTCATTATAGAATAATATACTAACATTTTATAATGACCAATGTATTGTAGAATACATTTAGATTTCCTTACTGAATCTCAAATAATACTGACAAGCACAATGTCTCATTTGGAAATAAAATAAATTATAAACTTAGTTACTAGTTCCACTTATCATATAATTCTATTCCAATTCAACAAATTAAAAATCAGCTAAAAGGCCATATTACCCTGTCAGATACCAAAGTTGTAAGAAGAGTAACTAGTAAACTGAACAGGTTATTTCCTGTTTCTTGTCAAATCCATTTTAATTCTCAGATAACAGTATTATGTTTTATAATAAGGGTTAAGTATTTAAAATCAGTAATGATCATCACATCCTTAGAAGGTGTCACCCTGTTCTGGTGTGTATTCTGATAACTGGATTAAAAATAGAGTCTATGAACTCAGCGTCAAGTGTTTGTACTGAAGCATCAACAGTTCAAAATTTGGATAAGAGGAAAAAGTAGGGAAGAATGAGACTCCTAAAGAGAAAATTATTTGAATAATCCCAAAGTATTTTCTACCTTTTTAGGTTATTGACCTTTTTAAAGTCTGAGAACGAGCTTCTTTCTGCTTTATTTCTCTTGTGCTTCTCCTTTATCTGAGAGAACATTCTCTCAACAGCTCCTTCCGAACAGGACATCTGTGTGGTCAATAGGAAACGCTACTGAAGGGCAGGAAGGATTCACGTTCTTATTTTCTGTAGCTTTGGACACACTCAGAAGAGCCATGCTGCTATTCCCTGTATTTTCTTTACCTCAGTAGAAAACACTGAAAATAAAAGCAAACTCAAATACCAGCACTTCCCTTGGGGATCAAGGGAAAATAAAAGAGTTTGCAGGTGTCAAACAGAGGAACTAGCTAAGGCCACATACACTGCAGAGCTGAACAGTTAAAATATCTTCTCATCGCTGGGACTTCACAGAGATGTTAGGCAGTGGCTCAGCACGGGAAAGGGAGGATGAGAGTGTGTGTCTGCTTGTGAGCTCTGAAGGCAGAACCGGAAAAGAAACCGAGTGTTGCACTGGCTTCTTGGTCCTGGTGTTGGGAGGTGGATAGCCTGAAGGATCGGGGTACCTCATCAAACACTGCAAGGAATGTTACCCGGTGTTTCTAAACTTCCATCGGGAAACTGCCGACGTTTTTACATTTAAAAAAGGTGTAACACCTTAAAGTAACAAGAAAATACATTTTTATGAGGCCCTAGCTAACTTTCATATGTCCATTTTGATTTGTTCCACTGTTAAAGGCGATGGTTTATCGGGGGTATGAAGGTGGATACATTAATTCTCATTTTTTTTTTACAGTTTCACAAGGGATATAGGCCAGTCCAACAAAGATAACTGCGGGAAAGTGTGTTTTTTTCTTTTTTTTTTTTCTGGTAGCAGATGGATGGCGTGGGAATTTGAGACCTATTTTGCCAGGTTGCCACCTAGACAGGGGAAAATGTTAGATACAGGGGGAAAGATAATAAAGAACGCTATAAATCTGAAAGATAAATAAGCATGCCATTGCCAGAACCTAAAACGTTTTCATACTCTGTTCATGATGGTGTGTTTTCATCCAAACGCCGTGAGACTTTGGAAGACTGAAAGTAGCCCAAAGTATTAGTTACAGCAATAGCTGCTATAGCAAACTTTCAGTATAAAGTAATTATACAAGTTAAATACATTTATTAGACATGAGTTAAAGTAGCATAGCACAAATATTTGCTAATATTTGATACCTGTTATTCTAAATTTTATAGTTCCCAGTTAATCATGTTCCATGTAATATAAATTTTGAAATCTTAAGCTATAAAACTCAAAGAGATACTCTGTTTGTACAAAAATAAAGTAAAAATTGAGTACAATTCAATTTGGCTTGGGATTGTTTGTTCTTCACATGTGCCAGGCAAATTGATGCAGTATTTGTATGCTGCGGGTCCATTTTTAAATATTAGCAGTGTATCAGGTTCACGCTGGATGTTTTCTTCATGCAGAAAAATCTGATAGTATTCATTAGTTGAATGTTTTGCTCATAAATATATAAATATTCTATATTACATTTTTGTACACTTTGAACCACCTTTTATGGTAGCTCTTTCAAGTTTAAAGTGTTTAGTATAACAGTTCTTTAGTCACAATTTGTATTTGCTTCTTTATCATTCTAATACTGAAGATTGAACCCAGGATTTTGCACTGAGCTTCATGTGCAGGCCGTTTTATTTTATTTCATTATGATTTTTTAAAAACAGGATCTTGCCACATTGCCCAGGCTGTGATTAAACTTGCAATCCTCCTTCCTCGGCCTTCCAGAGGACTGAGATTATACGCGTGTGCCACCATGAATGACTAGTTACTATTCTTGGGCTTACTAGAAAATAAAAACGATACAACATGTAAATAGTAGCATTTCAGGTAATGACCATGTTGGAATTTTTAAAAAATGGTGCAGCACCACAGTGTGTCCAGGCAAACCCGAAGGAAAGGTCATATATTCATTTCAATTTATGTAATATCTTTAGGCAATGAATTGTTGTCAGTCATTGCAATTATTGTCATTACTGATTATTGTCAGTCATCATCGTCAGCTTAGAAGAAACTAAACCAAATCAATATAGAGAGGAAATAGAACCTTACCTTGAACTACTATCCTCAAATGTGGAGCCTTTGGATTTATTCAGTGAGAACAAAAACAAAATAAGATGATGAACCTAGTTTCAACTTGAATTCTCAGTGTACAAACTGAGTGTGTGCTAACAAAGAGTCACCTTCAACTGTTTTTTTTTTAAATATAATTTTACCTATTCAAAACTTTTTTTTTCCATATTCGCTTTTATTCAGTCATCTCTTCTCCATTGCCTTCACTCCTTCAGTTTTTGGCTTTTGCTCTAATATCTGTCCAGTGTCTCCAGTCTCCCCGGTTCTGTAACCTTCTCTCGTTGGCCTAACACACGGTAAGTGGTAGGTACACTGCTTAATAAAGTAACATTGCTTTGAGTCTTGCTTTTACCTAAGCTACTGCTGACACGCTTTCCTTCTTCAGACGGATTTGCTACCGCTTTATTTCTCCTTTCTGATGAAGACCATCATCCTTTTACCGAGCACTGCATTGCCCACGCGTATCAATTCCTTGTTAAACGAAGGCATGCATGCATAAACCCTTTGACGTTCTTTCATTTCAAAGTTATTGCCCATATAAAGTATTTTTTCTCTTTATTTAAATTTTATTTATTTGCTTGTCTGTTTTTGCAGAAGTGAAGACTGTCCCTAGGTCCTCACACATGCTAGCCAACCATTTGGTATCTGTGGATATTGTGTTACTTGAGTTTGCTGTAAGAATAAGCATACGGCAGATAGCGCCTCCCAGTGTTCAGTTTTCATCAGAGATAGGGAGATGCTGTGATACTTCTGGAGAGTATACAAATGGATGACTATTCTAAGAATTAAAATTCATAATGTAATTTCAATGAGTCTGAGTCAAATAATTTAAGTAACTTTTTTGTAGACTTACAACCCTTAAATCTAGCCATGGTGCTTGCCTAAGTTAAGAAAGGATAATTTCACAAAAACAATTCTTATTTTATATATGAAAGAGCATATCTCCTGCCTCATTGACTGTACCTGGTGTCCAGTCAGTCTAAAATGTTTCTTCCTTCTCTCATCCTGAATATTTTCTAATTCTTTTTCAGGTCTAGAATATGACTCCTCCAGAAGGGTTGACATCTAATTTGTGTTTCTTAGCGAAAATGTTCCCTTGAATCACATACCCTGTATTTAGTTACTTGAACACTCTTACAGTTTAGGTCAGACGTGTCCCCCAGAGCCTCCTGCTCACGGAGGAGGAGTTTGGGAAGGTGATCAGGTCGTGGAGGTGCTGCGCTTATCAGTGGGTTAACTCCCTGATAGGCATCCCTACCTGAGCTGCCCTTGCAAGTGGGGGGTGGGCGGAAGGGGGAGCCCAGGGCGGCCTGGGAGGGCATTCCCCTCCCCAGGCTCCGCTCTCCCCTCTCAGTCCTGGGTGGTAGGGGAAGAGCAGCTTTCCCCTGCCAGGCCCTTTGACCCTGCTGCTTCTCCCCTTCCTTACAGCCAGCTGTGGCCCGGAAGCAGGCACCAGAATCAACTCTCCAGGTTGCAGGTGTCTGGTACTGTGTTTCAGTGATGAGAAAGTGACTAAGACCAGCCTGTGCTTGGTCCGTCTCCTGTCTTTCAAATCCTTAAGGGCGCTAATCTTATTTTATGCATTTACTAAGTAACTCAATCGCTGATACACAGCACATGCTCAATAAGTACCCATAGAATGAGAGAATGCATGAATGAATACGTGTTCAGTCTGGGAGACGTGTTCAGTTTGATGGTCTGATACCTGAGGAATTAGTGCTGTTATTGGTCCCTGTAGCATGCTCCTGCAAATCTCAAGGATTGCTTCTCATGTGTTTAACTTTATGATTATCAAAAGCTAGAGATGTCTTTGTTGTTAGGTCCATAACTGTTCAACCATTCACCTTCTATTTTTCCATATAGGCATCTCCTTGGGCCTTGAGTTAAGTGTACTGAACTCCTTATATTCTTATTAATAAAGGAGTACACATTTTAGGAAAGGAGTTGGAGAGGAATATATTTTTCAAAGAATATTTGCAAATCTCACTTCCTACAAGGCTGCTAAGAATTAGAGGATTAAAAAAGTCATAGGAATTAACTTCTAAATTTCATTGTTTTACCATACTGAGTTAATTATAATGTTCACTCTCAAAGATCAGGTATGATATACTTACCTGAAGAATATAGTAAAAAAGTAAAATGTTGTATAATTAAGGAATGGGTGTTTGATGTTAATGAAAATAGATGATACGGAGACTGCTATTTTAGAAAGTAGCTGAAGTAGTTACCATTCAATTCTTCAGTGATTTAGACATAAAATGGTCAATTTTCCATATTGCCATTGACCCAATGTTCTTAATTTCCTAATACTAAATATTATTCACATTTATATTTTACTTCTCAACCACTCTGACCCTGATACAGTTAAAACAGCCTCAGTTTAAAAACATAAAAAATACTGTAATTTAGAATATTAGGCAGCATTTAAGTAAGGTTCTCAGGATCTAGAAGTTCTCTAGCGATGGTTTGCGGTGCCACCTGGATTGGCCTATGCTCGATAATACGCTTTTTTGTGCTAACTCTTCGGCTCTGTGGATGGAAAGATTTGAGGTGTTCATTAACAGTGTAAAAGAAATATTTACTCAACAAACGTAATACACTTAACCATAGTTGAGAGAAAACTCACTCATGGGAAAATACTCAGTAGTAATGAGGAAAGTAAACCACTGCGGCATTGATGAGTAGGATCCACCAGTTAGCAGCGTGATTAGAGTCTTGAGCGCCGCGAGAGGACAGCGTGCTGCCGTCCGGGTAGTTATCACTCCAGTGGCCTTGGGCCAGGGGAGCGCATTTATGGGATGCATGCCCAGCAAGGAGCTGTGTGTGCAGAGACCCGGAACTTACAAAAGCCTCAGGAACGGGCACTGTGATATTGTGGGCGTTCACTGCAGAATGCTGGAATAATAGTGTATACATATAAGATACTTGAAAAAAAGACTGCTGTACGTTATAAGGTAAACTTTTCTTTAGCTCTTTTCTCGGAAAAGAAACCATATTTACAAATTTTGTAACATATTTAGCACAACTCCATTCTGATGTATTGTTTATAAACAGCTTTCCAGTTTACTCAGTGAATAGGATAGTGGAATAACTTCACAAGATAGCCAGAAGTGTAAGCTAAGAAAGCATTTTAGCTTAAATTATAGCATCTTCATAATGTTTATAGCATCTTCATGATGCCTTGGTTTTTACACATTTATTCAATAAAATATCTTATGCAGGCTTTATATATGCCAGAAGGTAGTAATACAGTGTATAATCAAACCTGACTAATAACGCAATGAAGTAATAATAACTTGCCTATTTTCATACCATAAATTATTGTCAAGGAGAAATGGAATTTGCCAACAGGTCTCATGTGCAGTTGAATATGACCCTCATTTTGTCTCGGAAATGATTTCATAAAATGGAATGGACTTAGTACAAAGGAGTATTTTTGAAAGTTACTTAATGTTAAAGTTTATAATATCCATAATAAATGTTTTATATTGTCATGCCCATCAGCATTCTATCATTTATTTTCCTTTGAAGAGAGAAAACTTCATTATTTAAGCAGAGCAATTACTATTTTTAAGTGACCTAATCAAGAAGAAGACGAATGCATATGGAACATTTCCTTATATCCGGAACCACAAAGTAATGATATCAACAATAAAAGCTAGTATATATTTACAAGAAATTATGACTTTCATAGCCTCTTACACTACTCTCCTAATCTAGCTTCTTTCTATAGGAGTAAAGAATCTACCTCAAAAAATTATGATGTATACTTAGAAATGGTAAGACATGAGAATGATCTTGTTTGATTCTGACAAACACAGTAAAAATGTGTGTGCATGTAGTAAGTACTTTCAAAATAGGGGATTTAGCTTATAATCATGAAATAAAAATTGAAAGTGTCATTCGGTATAATATTATATGAATGTTTTCACATTGCTTTATAATGTCCAAGTATTGAGTGTGTAAGATTTTATTGAATCAGTTTCCAAAAATTAATATGGCAAAAACTCACGAAGAAATTCAACTATCTGAGTAATGAAAATGTAATTAAAAAGAACTGCTCAACTTTTGAGTCTATGAGATTTTACCCCCCAAATTGAAGACTGAAGAAAAAACCTTAACAGTGGAACTAACTGTGGTAAACACGGATTTTTCCAAACTTCATATGTACAATCAACAAGTATCTTACTAAGCAAGTTCCTATGCAAAATATTGCAAATCAGGGTATCTTTTTGGACAGTTATTTTCATTTTGAGTAATTGTGCAAATGGATGTGTCTCCTTGAAAGTGTACAGTTTATTGTACTTCTACAGTTTTGGCAATTATGTTAACTTGTGTTTAACACATACTCAAAAATGTGTTGAATGTTAATTATTTTAATGAAAATGCAGTGTATTTCTTTCTCCAGAGATAATTAGAAATAACACAAACTGAACTGACTCACAGACGCATGCAGTGTGAAAGATGAATATAATCACACCCTAGTTAAAGCATTTTCGAATAAGTTTAAATTCTATTTGCATGTTGTGCAGAAGGATCATGATAAGTGTGCAAGCCAAGTCTTAAAAACGCAGTGAACCAAACTGTGGTATTGATATATTGATACAGCTAATGGTGACACAAAACACTGAAAGTGGAGCAATTTTGAAATCTGCCCTTCCACGTCATGGGGCTCATTCCCGTGATACCAGCACGGTGGGAGTGTGAGGCAGAAGGATCTCACGTACAGTGCCGGCTGGGAAAATTAGTGAGACTGTGTTAAAAAAGAAGGAGGTGGCAGTTGGGGCTGGGGATGTGAAGGGTGCGGGTTCAGTCCCCAGTTGGCAAAAGTAAACCGATAAGCTTTATATGTAGGTGTAGGTAGCACCGTTAGACAGAACGAAGGTATCTCGATTCAAAAGCGATGTTACAACTTGTGCTCATGTTTTGATATAATGGTGTGGTAAAGTAATTCCAAGCACCAAGGAGTGACTCACTAACATGTTTCCTTTTTCTCTCTATTTTCAGTAATTACCCCGTATAACTGGTTACATAATAAAAAATTTGACCCAGGATCCTCAATTAAATATTTTCATATTAACTAGTCAGAAATTACTAATGGGAAATCTAGATAGACTGTTCGTAGTTCACCCTCAGGGTGCTTGTTGGCTCCTTTCCAAGTACAGCGCAGCACAGGAAACTGAGTTTTCAGCTCTTGGGGACTGTATGTCCTTAGCCTCAGTTTGGAGAAGGCAGTTTCTGAGCAGACGGTGCTGTGCTGTGACATCCTGTACGATTCCGATAGGTAGGTCTGAAAGGGATCTAAATAAACCAGTGCTGTCATTCCGGCATTAGACACCACACCTGCACCTTAGGCGAAGGTCTTTTCTGTTTTGCTGAAACACAGCAGGTTAGGTCCTTCTTTCCAGTCTCATTAGTAGGCTCTAATTGTACACACGGGGCTCTAAAGTCAGTCTGCAATAACAGCCTTCAGAATGCTGCTGATGTCCTGTAGACTGAAGATGAGTTTGGATTTTCCCCGCCGGTCCTGCTGCCCCAGCAGCCCCTCTGAGCGCCCTGGACGGCCTTGAGAAACGCGGTGAGTACCTGTTCCCTCCTGCCCCGCTGGCTTGAGTCCTGTGCTTCAGCCGAAGAACTTGCGCTTCTGTGCCTCCCTGTGCGCGCCTGCGCTGACCTGAATTACTTAGTGAGTGGAGGTGACTGGTGAAATTGGAGCTTTAGCGATTGCCCTAATGTGGCAGTTGACTTAACTGCATTTGCAAATTCACTGAAGCTAAAAATAAAGAGTAAGTGCAGTGAAGCGTGGGATTTTAATAGATGGTCTTATGTTACCTGTTTATGTTTTCGGATTATGATTTAATTTGTGGTAGCGCACGGTTTTAGGACATAGTGTTTAGAGTCCTGTGTGCAGTGGGTGCCCGTGTGCACCGCACCCTCCTTCCCTGTGTCCCCTTTCAGCCCGCCCGCCACCTCCCTCCGTCTCTTCCTTCCTTTCTCCTCGAGAAAGGTCTGTCTCCCTTATTCCTATTAACTGTCTTCTGTTTTATTCTGTGTTTATTATTCGGGTTTCTCCTATCAGAGGACTTGTGTGACATTACATTGTATGTTTCTGATTTATTGCGCTTAAGATTATTTTCTCAGTGTGCCTCTGTTTCCCACGAATGACTCTCACGTATGAATTTATCTTTCTTTATGACAGAGTAGTTCTCCATTGAGTGTAAAGGCACGTTTTCTTTATCCGTTTATCTGTTGATGGACATATGGGCTACTCTTAAGATTTATGAATTTTAATTTGGTGAAGGATTCTTTATTTAGATTAACTCAACTCTTGGGATTTGTTAGAAGAAACGCAACACTAATTATTTGACTTAGTCTTTCAAAAAGGTAAACATGAATAAGAAATTCAACCTTAAAGGAAATAAAGATTGCTTCTCAAATTGAAATAATAAATCTAAATGTAACATATAAATATACAATCAAGTTAACTGGCTTTCTCTGAGGCAAACTATACCCTTTAATGATAATTGAATATATTTCTAACTGTTGGTCATATACAGTTAATAATATTAATTTATTGCATCTGTTTGGCAATTAATAAAATTTGAATGGATTCTTAGTTTCAGAATTTTCATTTTCTTCCCAAGATATAATCACAGAATGAAAAATGAATAGATACTACAGTCATATAAAATAATGTTTTTCTCGTATTACTTGTAACATTTTAAAACATGTATTGCTCCCTTAAATACTGTGTGTAACAGATATTAATATTGTGCCTGTGTATGTTAATGTACGTACATATCTGTACCATATCTGTCCATGAAGGTTGGTGTTCGTGGTTACTAGCATCATTTGTATGTATATGTGCATATTGCATAGTGTTTTATTTATTGAGTTATACCTTAAATGTGGAATAGCATCCTTCGACGTCATCGAAATAATTATCGATGGGTAGATTAAATCATTCCTGATATCTGCGAAATTGCACAATGTGCCTACTTGTATTACTTGAGACTGATTAGCAGAGAGATGCTTTTCAGTGGCATTATATCATATGTACTGATTATAAGCTCGATCTACTTCTTTTTTCAAGGAGAAAAGCCACATCTGATTGTACAACTTCGTTTGATTCGATGCAGTGGCATCAGTGCAGTTGCTCCCAAAGGGGAACAACTCATGAATCATTAATGCAATTCAAGTATTTCTCTCTTTTGAGACTTGTTTAATTTCCAGTATCTATAACAACTGCAGTCAGTGGTGCTACATCTAAAAGTATGACATTCATTTGGGATATTCAGCATATCATTCACAAACCTTCCTGTGGCGATTTCATTTAGCATGCCAAAAATCATCAAGGGGAGTTCCATTCCTAGAAACAAGTGTGGTTTATTTTTGCAAATTTATTTTACTTCAACAGTCACCAGCAGGTATTGATTACCCACTGTGCTGGGAGCATTGTACTGCGCATTGTGAGGAAGTCATTACATAGGAAGTAAAATGTTTGCTCAGAAAATCACTAGCTTTACATCTAATGAGAGAGAGAAGGAAAGCTTTCTCTACATGGTTAGGTGCCAGGCAGCCCATCTGTTCATTCTTTCACTCATTTAAGTTCGCTATGCACTGGCTCTTCTTTTCTAAACAATGGAGTTTATATGTACATTAAAGAAAGTTTACAGCTTTCAAAACTTGCAGTGGACACACAAACACCAATAGAAATATCATCAGAATTCGGAAACAGTTCAGTGCTAGTAAGGAGTGTTAGGGAACCAGTATGAAACAAAATAGTTTCTGAAAATGTACTTGAAGGATAAATTGAGTTTTGACTGTTATGAATTGAGGAAACTGTAGTTCAGTAGAGAAAATACAGCAAATGAAGGCGTAGAGCTCAGGGAGAGTAATCCTGCTAAGACAAGTGTAAATAGTTTAGCATAGCAGCACGATATGTGTGTTACTGAGTGTGGAGAGGGACATTCTTTAGTTACTCTTTTGTGTATTGTGTGAGGCCTGACCAAGCCATGACCCTTGAGTTCTGGAGGAAGTCTAGCGTAAGCACAGTAAGCCCCCATCACTACTAGTTGCCTTGCTGAGATACAAGCAAAGGGAGATAACATGATGGCTTACTGGTCAGGTCGCATTCCTGTGATAATTGAGTTGGATGGTCCTTGCAAAACCTTTGATGTCCTCTGATTCTTCTGCTGCCTCCTGGGTTGATTCTGAATAAAAGGGTACTGAAGACCGTAATCAGGGGTCAGTCAGTCCTAGAGGCTGCTAGCCCCCATCACAGGATTTTGGCTCTCTTGGTTTGACTTTTTTCTTACTTTTCTTACACATCTGTGGGCACCTTGTTCGGGGACTGGTTCACCCTGGACAGAGTTGAATGAGTAGTCTAACAACTGAGGAGTCAGATTAAAGTAAGAGATGTGTGATTATATGTATTGATGCACATACTTGTGATATTACCTATGACAGAAGTACATATGCACATATTACAATATACAACATGCAATTATATGCATGTTGTTTTATATATAGAGAGAAAATATATACTAAGTGGATGAGCTTTTTTAGGCAAAATTGTTTGTAGAAGTTTTAATAGTGTGATAAGTCATGAACGTGTTTGGAAGAGGAGTGAATGAAGCCAAGCTTTTACCTGTGCGACATAAACAGTGATTACAGGTTGGATGAGTTAGCTCAAGATGAAGAGAGAGTATCTTTGCTGTATGAGATTGACATACATAGAGGAAGAATGTTCCTAAATCACACTGATCCAACTTGTTTTGAAAGTCTAACCTTGGACTTTTTCATTCTATCCTTAAAACTATAAAAAAGAACATCTAATTATTAAATCTGATTGTATCCTACATACCACAGTTGCAGCAATTACAAATTAAAATTCATCCAAGCTTTACTTCAGTTCATGATGAAATCTCAGTTTCAGAGCAGGGCAGATGTTCCAGTGTACATTTGAACGAGTTTTCTTCCAGGCCCTTGTCTCTTTCTATTCTGTTAGGCTCCAACACATTCAGTGTACAATGAATATTTCATTCTTAAAAAAAAACCCAAAAAACGAGTTACCTGCATTATTAATCCACTACTCCTATGTTCTGCTCCTATGGTATACTGCCTAAAGTTTTCTTGTTTTTTTTTTATTTTTTTTCCCAGTACCGGGAATTGAACTCATGACCTTGTGCTTGACAGGCAGACGCTGTGTCAGACAGGCGCTGTGCTCCTGAGCTAAATCCCCAGCCCCTACTGCCTAAAGTTGTCAAGGAACCTATTCCAAAAGTCTTCATTGAGCTAATTTGTTAATAGCTTAAAGTCAAGTTCATTTTCTTTGCATAGGAAAGAAGTTAGAAAAACAAGAAAAGGACATGAAAACATGTACATTTATTTTTCTCAACCTATCTGAGTTTTTATACAACTCGAGAACTTTTACATCATTCCCTGGAGCATGTCATTTTTTTTTTCTCCCTCTGTGTATGTGTGTGTGCATGTTGATGTGTGTGCATGTTGGTGTGTGTGTGTCTTCATCTGACATTCCTCTAATTGTGGACTAATTTTAAAAGATGTGTGAGCTCCGGAGAATGCATTCCTGCAATTTTTCCAAATACATACTTGTCTAAGTTTCTCTCGCTCTTGTTTAGGCTTTGGAGTGTTTCTGTCATAGACCTACCTCCCTGTTCTACATTGAGTTTAGAATGTAATTGAACACTAGGGGTTTCTGGCTGCTCAGGAAAGAAACAGGGACAGCAGATAATAGAGAAGCGTTTGAAGTGGGCAGAAACGAGCAGGACAGGACGTTAGATTTAAGTTACGATTTAGGAGCATCTAAGTGTTTTATTTTTAAAATTTTTATTTGCTTTAGCCAAGGGATATTTAAGTAACTAGTTTTGGAACCTGAATTTCTTTTGTAAAAGCCTCATACCAAGAAAAACAAATAAATCATTGGGTATTTGTTCCATTCATTGAATGTGCCTCTCACATGATAATTTTGTTATCACCAAAATTTCTTTATGCTATTTAGAAAAAATAATACCAAATTATTATTTTACGAGTACTTAGGGATGGCTTCATCAGGTGAGTATCTCTCCAAAACATTCTATTATAGGAAAATCAGAAATGTTTGATAGAAATTTTGATAAAATTTTTGATAAAACATATAGGACAGATTTTTCTCGGACAGAGCTGACTCGGTGACACTTACTGTACTGGGACCTAAACCAGGCTTCACTCTTACGGATTTCCACTTGCAGGAAATAAAGAGATCATACTGAGGTAAATATCTTTGTTAGTAATGATTTTTCAGGTAAGATGAAGACTTTCAAAATCGTTCTACCGGCTGGGTGCCATCGCACCCACACACCTGTAAAGCTAGCTCTGGGAGGGTGAGGCGGGAGGATCACAGATTGGAGCCCAGCCTGGGCCTTTGAGCAGCACAGATAGACCCCTCTTTCAAAATAAAAATATAGGAGTGAATTGGGGATGTATTGCAGTGAAAAGGCTCTGGGTTCCCTCATCAGTACTGCTAAGTGAGTAAACAAGATCTGATCAAAGCGGCCCTGTCGGCCCACTCAGGGAGCCCAAGGGAGACTTGGGAGGGTGAGGTCCCCAGATTAAAGAGCGCGCATGTGCAAGACATCAGGCAGCACCAGCAGGCCGCGCGGAGCCGAGCAGAGCAGAAAGGCAGCCTGCATCTTCATTGTATAATTCTCACACAGGTTATTATCTCATATTTCCATACTTAGCCAGCGCTGTGAGCAGCACAGGCACCTTTTCCTCCGCTGAGTCGTGGTTGCATACGTGCATCCCGCTGTGCGCCTGCGCTAGACAAGCGGGGCCACGTCCTCAGGTGTCCCTAGACAGCCCCAAACTTGGAAGCAGTCTAAGTGGTTCCCCACAGGTCCTTTAGAAAATTTCTTCATTCGTAGCTGCAGAGGGGAAAGGTGCTAAGAGAAAGGAGAAACCCAAATCCAGTGTAAGATTTACTCCTTCGCCGTGGTTTGAGGTTGTTGGTAAGAGGATCAGAGGTCTCATATTCATAGGTGTTTTGAAAGCAACCTTAAACAGGCTGATAAGCCCAGCTGAATGATCTGTTTTTTTTTTTTTTAAAAGGAGCATATAATGCAGATGTGGATTTAACTACTGTCCCATTGTTCAAATAAGATTTTTGTTTGTGTTTTGATTTTTTGACGCAGGATCTGTCTATGTAGTGCAAGCTGGCCTTGAACTCACTTATATAGCCCAGGCTGGCCTCAAACTCACAGTGATCTTCCTGCCTCTGCCTCCCAAGTACTGGGGTTACAGGTGTGTGCCACCACACCTGACTCAAATAAGTTTTAAGAAATTTCCAGATCAAAGTTTTTTGCAAATTCATCTTCCTGAGCTAAAATTTTGTGTAAGAGCAGTAATGTTAATAATAATGGAGACCAGCCATTCTCAAACTACCTTAAATCACAACAATAAGGGCAGTTTGGTAAAATTTCTAAGCCCCGTCTTCCACATTTAAGACATCTTCGCTGGGTCCCAAGAATTTGCATTTAAGGCATGCTAACACTATTTGTGTGTAAGAAAATTTTGAGGACCACTGAGACAAATGGATTTAGTCATTAATCCTGTTAAACTCTGAGGCTGGTAAAGGCTCAGGGAGACTGACTGTAACTCTTAACTGCCAACAAAAGTGTTAATACGACTTCCATTGGTTACTTTGTAATATTTGAGACGTTATTCTGTAAGCAAAAGGCATTGGAATCTTACCTGTGTAGCTAATTTTAAAATATTGTCATATATGTATCCTGCATCTGTAAAGATTTCTGTAGTGTTAATCACACACGCAATATCAATTGACAAAGTACAATTAATTTTTATTTTCTATAGCTTTTCTACACTATGAAAATAGATCAGTCAGTAATTTCTAACACACCCTGAGAGGTGCGCATGGACTTTGTTATACCCAGTGCAGATATTAATATATGCCGCCCCTGTCATTGTCATTTCCTGTTTTCCTTTTCCAGGGTCTAATTTCCTCATAAGCTCCAGGGTGCACATTTAAATGTTTCCAGTCAGACTCAGACTCATTGTAGAAAAAAGTGTGCCCTGTCTGTAGTTATCTGCCTGCTTTCAATTCTGGGGCCTTAATGCATTCTGCCCATAAGCTCCATCCCATCCGTTCTAACATTGTTAGAACCCAATGGGTCTTGCCCTGAAGGGATTCTTTCACACTTACTGTTCGGCCTGGCTGCGTTTTAGCCCTCGGGCGCCCTCTGTTCCTCTGGACTGATCTCCCAGGCTGCAGTGAACGTTGCCTTTGGCTTGTCTTCCGCGGTTTCAGTTTCAAGGCCTGTGTGCTGCTCACCCCGAGGTTTCCCTGTTCAGCTTCTGTGTCAGGTTGTGAAGGCCTCGTGGCTCCGAGCACCTTCTCGCTGCAGTGTCCTGTTCACGCTTCAGTGACGTGAATGTGGACTGCTGTGTCATTGACCTGAGGTTCCGCTTAAGAACTTCAGTGTTTTCTCTTCTGATTTATTGATTTTTTACCTTAAACTTGTTTAGCGGTAAGCCCCGTAATACACATCTGATCAATAATCTAAGGTATATTCTGTTGGAGGAACTCTTTGCACAGCTGCACCATCAAAAGCAGCCAAGGTATTGATAATAAATAAAAGATGCGCACTTCTTTTACTTCAAGCAGAAATGAGCTTATTGGTAGGTATTCCGGTTGCCTAAAGCAATAAAATGAAACTGAGAACCATGTTCCAAAACATAAGGAAGATGCAGAAGGCCAATGAAAAGTAGGCAGCTGGAAGCAGCCATGTGAATACTAGTGCAAGAGCCTGATGAGAGCATTGCCAGTGGAGGTGGTAGACACTGATGCTACCGCCGAACTGCTGCACACGGATGGTAGACTCCATCACCGTGACGTTAAAATAATCGTGACAGCTTCTCCATTGGGGTGGCCAGCATCGTGTTTTATGTCCCCGGGCCTCGGATAGAAACTCCAGATTGGCAGCACTAGTTTCATGTCTGTAGTGCTGGATGCTAGGCTCCAATCAAATTCAGCAGGTTTCCGCATGTGTTCGTTTGCGGAGTGGAAGATACGATTCTGTAGCTATCCAGGCATACATAAGGACACTCATTGAATATCAGGTGTAATTCAAATTTTGTTTTCATGGAAACATTAGAATCATAGAGAATATTTACAATACCACTGTACATGGAAACAATGTCTCACATGTGCTTCTGTGGGTTTTATTTCATATTTAACTTTCAGGAAGAAGAGAAAATTTTTCTTGATATTCCCAGATGGAAAATAGTCTCATTCCTTTTTCCCCTTTTTTATGTGTACCTTTAATAATAGGGGACCTCGTTCTTAGATGAACAGAAAAGCACTTACCCCTACAGGCATGTCTAGGTATCCATAAGAATGAGACCTGTCCATATGACGGGTTGTTTGATTCAGTTATACGGGACTCAGTTATGTATTTCCTTGGATATATTTTCAAAGTAAAACTTATTATTATTGTCCAGTTTCTCATTCAGTGAAAATTTAAGTGTCCTCTTTGTCCCAGATATTACTCTACTCAATGTTAAGAATAAAATAAATTTAAAAAGATAGAGAAAAGTGCCCATTCTACTAAAACTTACCTCATAATAGGACACAGAGAGAAACACAAATATAAATATGGGTAAGAATGTTAAGAATAAAATAAATTTAAAAAGAGAAAAATGCCCATTCTACTTGAGCTTACCTCAGAATAGGACACAGAGAGAAACACAAATATAAATATGGGTATGTTACCATAAATGCTGAAGTAGCAAAAGGAGTTGGTACTTTCAAAGAAGGCAAAATAGAAATGGTTGAAATTTTAGCAAAGGTGGTGAGACAAGATGATATTTAAATATGTATTGTAAGGAAACAAGCTGTGTGGATGTAAGCGAATTATTCTGCATAGAGAAAATAGGTACAAAGATAGAGGCAGATACCTCCCTAGCTTTTGCTAAAAATATGCAGAAGGCAGAACAGGTTGAATCAGTGTCAGTTCTGAGATTTAAGAGTTGTTGAGGAAATGAAATCTGAAAAGAAGTTCAGAAATTAAAGTCTTTGTGCTTGACCATATGATGAGCTGCCCCGGAGGGATTTGATCATAAAGGTCAGAATCAGATCACCGTCAGACAGCTCGGCTTTGATTCCTAGGTGGAACATAGAGTTCAGGGAGAGCGGTCAAGAATAGAATTATGGAATAGCAAGAAGACTGGTGCTGTGCTGAAGCAGAGAGTGAGTGGGTGGTGTCACTGCAGGTGATCAGATGCTGGATACACACTGACAGTAGGATCTGAAAGTTGAACTGTCACGTTGTCCCCCTTGTGTGAGCAGCGCAGGGTACCACCAGGGAGCACGCTGGAGGGCAGACACTAGGAAGCAGGAAGAGCTTGCTCAAGGTGAAATGCAAAGGAGATGGAGCAGTGAGGGGAGGACAAGGGATTTAAAGGAAAAAATTTAAAGGAAAAATCTCAAGGGGAAAATGGAAATAGAGCTTGTGTAAGTGTGGAAGCCAGGAAGGGTTGGAGGGAGGGGAAGGAGGGGTGCAAAAAGAGAGTGAAGGTGTGTTTGTACATGTGCAGCTCTCCCACGAGGAGCGTGATCTTTACGTACTGCAAACAGGTACTCATACAGAAATAAAGGAACAAATTAAAAGCAGCTGAAAAAGAAAATACACTAGTGTCTGAAGACTTTACTTACAATTTTGATGTTAGATCAGGATAAACCCCAAGTTTCCATTCCTGGCATATGGCGTAATCCAATTTTCTCTGTGAGATACCATAAACAAGGTACATCAGGACTGGACGGAAACGTCAGAAGCTTGATTTTGATGTGCTCAGTTGGTTATAGAAAGCTAAGAGGACAAAGCAATTCAATAAATGGTTAGGTAAGTGTGAAATTCAAGGAAGACTTCCGGACTGAAAGCAGTACCCTTTTTTCATAAACACAGAAATAAATTGTTGTATCTTATTGCAGATGAAGTGCCATAAAGACAGAAAAAATTATAAAAAAAATGTTCTCACAATTTTGTCTAAGGCCACTGTGCCTTACAGAGCTAAGGGACTTGACTACACATAAAAAGCTGGATGCCAGGATTTACTTGGAGGATTCTTTGCCTCTGAAAACCCAGTGCGTTCCATTGCAGAGCTCTGCATTTTCGTCATCTTGCTTGGGCTGTCTGCACCTGCCGCATCTCCCGACTGCTCTGCTGCTTTGCTTGCTGCCCCGACCTGGCCGGTTTCCTTTACCTGCCTAAGGTCTGTCTTCACTGTCATTAGTCGGAGGTTGGCACTTCTCCAGTCATCCGAGCAAGCAGGGAAGGAAGAAGTATGAATGGGCAATGTGCCAGAGAACTCAGACAGCTAATGAGCTCAGGACTCTTCAGTCAGAACTACTGATGAGGATCGAATGGAGGTAGGGGATGAGGGGCAGTGGGGGTAGCAGGTACAAGTTTATATGTGCTTATAAATTGTTTTGTATGAATGCAGACAATTATTTGGCTTTTCTTTCCCTACCAAATTCTATTCACAAAATCGCAACAAATTGTCCTTCAAGTATCTGATAAAAATAAAATACAAATAAATGTATACGTTCAACATTATATGATTTTTAAAGTAAAAATAGTATGCTGGTCCTTAGTCCTTCATCGCCCTATCAAGCAGCTGTCTTATTCCAACTGTAATTATAAAGCTTAAACACTTCAGAGCTATTTACTACACAGTTTGGCATGCAAATGATTTAGATGAGAAAGCAAAAACATAAATGAGTGAATTTTGCACATGAGATTAAATCCACAAACTCTGACACCTTTCTAATTTCCCTAGCAATGTTGTTGACAAATTATTGTCACAGGATTTTACATTATATCCTCATAATACTGAAAATGGCAAAGAGAAGTTTCTTTATGGTATTCTCTTGACTTGATTTTGTAACTTCCATTTCCTCCACTGCCATTTAGTCCCAAATTTTAGGAATCCAGGTAGTTTCCCAAAATAATTTTCTTGATCTTCCATAAAGGCTGAAAAATCAAATTTCTTAAATAGTGAGTAGTTAAGATAAATGCCAAAGGTTTTTAGGGTCTTTGGTTTATGTGTCTGTCTCCTGTCTGTCTGCTCTGTCCCTCTTTCTGTGTCAATCTCTGTACACACAGACACGCACACACACATGAACACTTCTTCATACTAAATAAATATTTTTAGTAGTCTTGTCTTTTTTTGTTGTTGTTTTTTTCCGGTAGCGGGAATGGAACTCACTACCTTGTGATTGCCAGGCAGGTGCTGTGCCGCTGAGCTAAATCGCCAGCCCCAGTAGTCTGTTTTTTAATCCTCATATTAAATAAAATTGCCTGCCCAATTCTCTGTTTTCTAAGAATTGAAGCTTTTCTCTGTCGATAATATTAATTTGGACTATGTAAAGTGAATAAGGGCTGAGGAATCTGTCTACCCCTTTCTCGGTACTTTTCTTCCATAAGAACTTTTGTAATACAATATTAATTTAACAAACAGCAATGTATTTATACATATCAAATGTGTTGGCCCATATGTTGGTATGCGTTGTTTATCAAACACATACACAAGAAATACTGGCATAAGTGCTGTTTATTTAAGTCAGCCAGTCCTTCAAATGAGAGACTCTGGGGGTGTAGTTACTGTTTGTTTACTGTGGCCTTTTGATGAAGTGACCCTTCCTCATTCTTTTCCTTCTGTCCTGCCTCCCTTACCTTCTTACCTCCCTCCCACCCTCCCTCCATGCTTCTTTCAGAGGTACAGCACTTTTGGAGGTCATTTGGACTAAGTAGCTGGACAAGATATTTAATAATTTCAAACTTTATTATTTGATGCACTGGTAGGAGTTAATTGTTGAAATAATGGGCAGACTATATTAATACATTTTTCTTAGATTTTCTTCCATTGTCTTCCATTATCACAGAAAATGTAATCTATATTTTTACAAAAAGCCTGAACCATTGCTTAGAAAAAAATCAAATTTATTTTACCTCTGGTCTGCTCTGGCGCTGCTAGTGGAAGCTGTCTCTTTAGTGTCCGTTATTACCATGCAAAGTAATTTAAATAGATAGGTAGTATATTTCAGGAAGTTTCCCAGAACTTAATGTATACAGGCTATGAGAAGTACTTGGTTTATGATTTTGAAGTCTCAGCACGTTCTGTCTTTTGGAAACAGTTGTAGACCCCATTCAGTCCTCAGAATAGCACATGAAATGCACACACCATTACACTGTCACTAAAAGCATGAGAAGCATCCTGACGGCCAGGTGTTACTGACTTTGCTGGAACGCCCTGTTTACTGTGTGTATGCTGAATTTCCAGTCCCTCTGTTAATATTTCTATTAATATCCATGTACTGTATTTTTGCTTCCTAATAATGTCATCAGTATCAGCTCAGTTCTATTATAGTCTTTTTTTATTAAGGGATTCTCCTTACCCTTAAGGTTTGTTTTGTGCATAGGTAATAGGACAACTTTGAAGATAATTCCAGTAAAATTATTATTATTTATATGAATGCATCTTGTGATTATAATAATTGCTCTAATAAACCTAAAGGCAGAAATTAATGGCTCAGTGTGATTTTGCTCACATATGTATTTCAAATACAGTTTCATAGCGATACATTTTGTATATATCATCCATGTAGAGATTTGAATTTACATTAGAATATTGAAATTCAGTAGTAGAATTCAGTCTGCTGTGATGGTTATTTTAAATTTAATTAGGTTCAGGAATATGTAAGAGAAAAAGAGAGGTTTAAGTTTTATACCTGTCAGTATAGTTATTTAAGTACCTGTAGATAAGGTGTTGGCTGGGAAATAAACAGTCTTATTAACTGCAATAAAACAACTGCAAATTTAATACTAAGCTATTTAACATCATAAAATCATAATACAGTGCATTTGAAGAAAAACATAATTAAAATGGGAATATTTAAAAGAAATATAAACATAAAATCTGAGAGAGTTCTTCCTGTTGAAATGTAGGTTCCCATGCTCTGTAAAAAGTTGACAGAACTATCATAGTTAGAAACGTGGCTATGTCATTATTGATAATTAGCTGGTATATAATGAGATCAATCATTAGTATGACTATGATGAGGTAATAGAAGATTCCATTAGTCACAGACAGGAGGGAAAATGAGCTTGACATATGGATTTTTTTCACTGTACAGAAGCAGTGTAAGCAAGCTACTCAGACGTATAGTACAGAAAAATAGAACTCAGAATGCATGTTTTACATTACTTGAATTTTAATATTTTGCTATTATTAAAAATATATAGCCAGAATAAAACTGAACTTTCCTGTCCTCATGTTACAGTCCCCAAATGGTATTACATTGGAAAACCCAGAAAGCTCATCAGGGTACGGTATCTTCATTAAAAGCTTTTGAAGAGACAGCAAGAAAGCTGCGCTATCACAGTGTAAGGATAGTCTTGCATCTTTCTTTTATATTTTAAGGAGAATAAAAATAAAAATGATACACAATTTCAAAACAAGAGGATAGAAAATTAACAGTGGTTATTATATTGCATATTGTTATCTTGAAAGTAGTTGCTCAGATTACCAGGTACACACGCAAAATTGATCAAACAGTATATGCGCTAACTGTTCCTTTCAATAAACTGATAGAAATTAGTAGTAGAATTATCTTAGCTATCTTTATATATTTACTCAGCTAGAAAGGTATCTTTCCAATGCCTCACGCAGTATTGTTGCTGTTTAATACCTAATCACGAACCCCTCCCACCAGCCCTTTAGATGTCCTTCCGTGCACAAGATCATAATTCCATCCTAAATTTGAGATTTTTCAGCTTAACTAGCTTTGTGTGAATAGCAGTCGGGTTAAATATTCTGGGAATTGTGCAGTGCAGCACTAGCTTGTTATTTTTCTCAATACAACAACACTCTGTTACCTGATAGAGCATTCCGTGGTGGAGGAGAGCGAACGGCTATGACCATCCTCCCATCTGTCCACATTTAATTATCACCGCGGTGAAAAGTTGCTTACGCACTTTCAGAAAAGGGTTGATGGAACTCGCCTGTGTGAGAAGGGATAGCCCTCGGAGTAACAGCCTCACTCAGCCTGGTGTGTCTGCAGAGACACCGCAGCAGCCTCGGAGGTGCGGCCCGGCCCACAGGAAGGTCGGAAAGTGAGTGCAAACGAAGACTGAATCATGCAGCCAGTGCGGTGGCACGCGCCTGTGATTCCAGAGCTTGGGAGGCTGAGGCAGGAGGATCGCCGTGGGTTCCAGGCCAGCCTGGGTTTCAAAGCCAGGCTCGAGTACACAGCAAGACCTGGTGTTAAAAAAAAAAAAAAAAATCAGTTGTGCAACAGATAGGATCTTCAGGCAAACCAGTATTTTCAAATAATGGAATCATGCAGAGGATAATCTGGGACACTGGGGCAAAAATTCAGTTAGATTTAGTCGATAAACAAAATACACAATCTTTGTAAAGCCAAACTAAAAACAAAGTCAATAATTAAAATGTGTCACTCCTGATTACATTGGGCTCAGGAGAACTCTGGAAGTTTTCTTGTAACTATTGTAGATTAGGAAGAAAATTCATGACAATTGGAAGCAAATTAGCTTCTTGAAAGTAAGATCCACTTGCAGACTATGCTGATGGTTTGGGCATATTTAACTAAATGAAAAAGATTCCAGACAGCAATCAGTATTGCCGCACCCCCCGCGCAAAAAAACGAAGCCAGTGTATTTGTGAATGGAAATCCGCATAGGAGAATTGTAAGTGGGTAGCAGCAAAGCGCGGTCAGTATGTTCTTCGGACTTCTCTTCTGTCGGGACTCTTCAGGAGCACTTGGCTTCACTTGTTAGCATATGTGACAGCTCATTGCTGGAACATGACAGTTCATTCTGGATAACTGTTTTTTTTTTTTTTTTTTTTTTTTGATTTTTCTCCGGTACCGGGAACCGAACTCACGACCTTGCGCTTGCCAGGAAGGCGCTTTTGCCGCTGAGCTAAATCCCCAGCCCCCATGACGGTTCATTCTGTACACATGTCTATAACACTATTTCAGTCCAACCCTAAAATGTTAAGAGTCCATTATAAATAACACGTAGGGAGAGGAAAGAGAAACCAGAGGAAACGTGTAGGCTGAACTGTTTTTCATATGGAAAGAGCACGGGTTTTGTGAGAAAACAGTCAAAAGGCATCTGTTATCCCCGAAATAATTGAGTACCAACAAGCTGAGGCTGTTGTTTGTATATTAAAATTGAGAACAGAGTGATGGCTATGAATATCTCCATCCTTCCATCACTATTTAAATCATGAGTAAGCATCTCATAGTCTTTCAGCATCAATCTAAATTTCAACCTAAATGCTTAAAGATTAAATTTGAAAACAAATCAAAGTTCTTGATAACATTTTTTAAGGGTGTCAGTATTATTTTCATGGGCCGAGCTCAGTGGTGGAGTCCTTGCCTAGCATGCATGAGATCCTGGTTAAATCCCAGTACTGCAGGTATTTGTATAATGTCGACATTGCTTTCTATGTATGTATGTATCTTTCTAGCTACATATATATGCATGTATTTACATATATATTCTTACTAATCACATTGTGTGCAGTCAAAAAGACACTGGAAAATTTGCACTTAGTTTAGAAAGTGTTATAAAGCATGCTGCATTAGAGGGGATACTATTTATCGGTGAGCCCTGCAGTGGATTCCAGTCTCCTGGCGCCTGACAGGAAGAAAGAGCAACAGAGGAAATGGCAGAGCAGCATGGGTCTGGGAGGACCCGTTGTTGGGCAGGGAACAGAAGGCCAGGAGGCAGCCGGAGCCTTGGTTATTGTTGATCACATCTGCGTCCAGGACGATGGTGAGGGCAGTGAGTGTTTGCAGGAGCAGTCAGGGGGCTGTGTGGGCCGGTAGGAAGAGCAAAGCGTTCTTGCGAGGAGATGGGGGCATTGGGGAGACTGTAGTCCCCAGGTGCCCTGTGTCTTCAGGTCTCACCTTGCCCTGTGAGAGCCACCGTGTCAGTGGCCTCAGCGCTTCAGCTGTGACCAGAAAAGAGCAGGAAGTTTTCCATTCCAGTCGTGCTCAAAGGGCAGGACAGGGACAGCCTTGCACATCACTGGAAGTCATTTATAATTCGTGGGCCCCGACATTTCCCCCTTCCCTTTTATTTGACTGCAGAAGTGAAATCAGAACTATGTTTAGAGTCTTTTGGTTTCTAAAGTTAGGTTGAAATTAAATGTGTTAGTTTGATAATACATTTATGTAAAAAAGAAAGTTAAACCTGTAGTCTTTTCATAAAATTTCTTAGGAACATAGACATTAATGGTGACTTTCTGGAAGAGAAAACTTTTTCTTTTAGATTTGGTTTTGAAAATTAGACTTTAGGCCAGGTGTAGTGATGCATGCGTGTAATCCCAGCTCTCGGGAGGCTGAGGCAGGAGGATCCTTGTGAGTTTGAGCCTAGCCTGGGCTGCAAAGTAAGTTCAAGGCCAGACTGAACTGCATAATGAGACCCTGTCTCAAAATGACAAAAAAAAAAAAAAAAGAAACTTTAGAATTAAATTTAAAATAAAATTATAAAAGCAATATAATACTAATGTAAAGGCATTTAAAATTTTCAGTGAAATTCTTGTATTTTCCCATATAGATACAAATATAATTGCAAAGTAAGGATATGCATTATAAGAGTAGGAAGCACAGAAGATAATGGAAGATCTGTTTCACAATAGTTATGCGTAAATCTTTCCGCATTAGAGGTGTGGAATTATCCGGAGGGATGTGCAAAGCAGAGTAGCCGGAAAAGCGTGTTGTTAGGAGTAAGTTGCACTCCCAGTGAGGCGGTCGGTCTTTTGCAGCAGAGACTGGGACTGAGGGATGGAGGGAGGGAGGGAGAGGGGGGAGAAAAGGGTTAAGATGTGCAGTGTATGTGCGCCAGCGCCCCGCAAGGAGTGAACATTACGTTCTGCAAAATTATAACAGTAAAACACATTTTCTCACAAAGGATGAAAGACAGAACTTCAAAATCTAGAAAGGAGCGTAAAGGACAGAAATGACAGACTTAAAAACACCAAGGAATCTGAAAACCAACCATGAACTGTAGAACATGAGTATGTCCTCAGGGTTCCTTTGTCTGTAAAGACAAATGAGGGGCGTTAGTGTTGGGCGCTGTCAGTAACAGTGATACTTACAGGTGCCCTTATGTTCAGGAGTGTTTACAAAGTCGTTTTATCGCAAAGCTTTAAGGAACATTTACACGTTAGACAACCATACCACCTATGCGGATTCATAGAAAACCTAGACCGCTTTAGGCCCGACTCGTGCTTGATGTGGTAGCATAAGAAGAGAGAAAAGCTTCATTAAGATGGGGTCACGTTATAAAATACACATTTCACACCTAATTTTAAATTCATGATTTTGAACTCAGTACAATTTTTTGCTATGACCTTAGTTTTGTTTCTGAAATCTAATCAACATTTTATTATATCTCATTTTCTCAGTGGTTTTCATAAATTAGTGTGCATAAAACTATGAGAACGTATGTATTACTCATTAAAGATAGATGTGGATACAATATGTGCAAGACACCTTTTTTGCTAACATTTACTTTAAATAGCCTTTATTGCGGATATTGAATACGGATGGTATTGGAAAAGGTATCACTCAAGGTACAAGAATAAAATCCGAGGGTTTCTCCATTAAATACGTGTGGACATTTTCCAGTCTTTGCAGCTGCAATGGTTTTAGAAAGCCTGACTTCGAAAAAAGTGCCACATGTGGAAAAAGCACATTACTTTGTGTTACAAAAAGGCAGTCTCTCCAGGATATGTGCCGTGCACTGAAACGCGCGCTGTGGCAGCGGTGAGCCTGTGGTGCTGTGAGCTGACCATGGGACCCTGAGTGTTGCTTAGCCTCTGAAATGCAGCGTGCCTTCAGGCTGAGGACACGCCTTTTACCCGCTGCTCCCAAGCAGTCATTGAGCACAGCAAGAATTGCGAGGCAAGCCAGGTGCTGGGAAGCACAGTCCTTCTGGAATAGTGACTTGGCTCCGCGGTTCTCATTTGCTTTGGAAACGTTCTTAGAACTGCACAGCAGTCTAAGGTCTTGCATGCCGTTTACTTTCTTTGCTCGTTTCTGCGCAGAATCAGATCCTTCTATCAGCCTGACGGTGCTGCAAACCTCCACTTCGGTATTATTTTCATCACAGGCATTTTTCTGGGAAAATCACTTGCACATCAAATTCTGTCTTGTCGTTTGCTTCGTCAAGGATCCAAGAGACACAGAAATTATTCTGTTCTCTTTGGAATTTCATGAGGAGAGGTACTTAGAAGTTTCCTACAGATTTTTAATTTAGCTCTGAAAAACATCCTTTCTTTTCAAAATGCTGGGCGTGTACAGTCAGAAAACGTATCATTTCATGGTGAGCAGAGCCTACTGTAGCTCAAGAGAGCCCCACATTTTCATTTTCCATCTCTTTAAAAATGCATTGTCTTCCTCAAATATTGACAGCTCCTCGTGTGGAGACGTGCAAGGAAAACAGTGTGAACTAAACAAAAGGGGAAACCTTCCTTAGAAGTCTGAGAATAGAAGGATCAGCTCAAGTGTCGTCCTTGTCCTTCAGGTACAGAAGTGCACATGGGGTACGAAGCAAATGTGAGGAAGTGTCACATCAAGGAGGGCAGAGCGGTACAGGAAGGAGGTATTTAGAGTAGTCAGTAGGAGTAGAGTAAACGTTGGAAAGCTTTACACTACATGAAATCATCTTTGGAAAAGCATCACAATGTTAAGATTTCAGTATCCACCTCTGTCAAAGAAGGTTATATTAGAACATCTATAATGCGCAGTATACAATCTATTTCTAAGATTCTGTGACTCGTTAGTTGCTTACATATACAACGCTTAGTGTACGCTTACATTTTGTTAAGCTCGTATATACAAATCTCCTTCAAGGAGAACAGAGAGGCAGTAAATAATGCACTCAATACTCTGAAAAGGTCTGCCAGAGTGTGATGGGACACAGAACAGAAACTTTTCATTCCCTTGCGTGAGAAGGCTCCAGAAAGGCATTTCGGATGAGGGAGTTCACAGGTAGAGCCGAGACACCAGTTCAGTTCCTGTCGGCGTGGGACAGGGGAAGACGCGTCCGGCTAGCAGCTGGCTCAGGGGTGTTAGAATGTACGGAGAAGAGCCTAACAGAGATTAGACAACGCACGCTCTGTCAACGGATGCGCGTGGAGCGCGGTGTGAGGGGCCGGCCCTTGGGATATGGTGGATTTTATCCTCAAAGCCACGAAGAGCCAGGGAAAAATTTCACTAAAAGAAGCTACATGGTGACTTTTGGCTTTCAGAAGTGCCACTTTGGATGTGATAAATCAGAGTTGTGTGAGGACAAAGCAGATAAATTCATTAGAAATCTATCAGAAATAATGCAGTTCCTAATACGGTTGATGGCAGTTTGGATAAATAAAAATTAGACAAAAGGCACGAGGGAGGGTTTCTGTTTCTGCAGGTCGCAGCGTGCTTTTGTTAAAGTCTGATGTGCTGAAGCACCTGTGGTTTGCAGTGCACGGAAGAGCAACGCCTGTGACGCCTTGCCTGCGTCCCTACTCCTGTCAGTGCTGGTTCCAGCGCCGGACATCTTGCCCACGTGCCTGGCCCTCTGCGTGGTAGTCCGCAGTCATTTATTCTCACCCAGATTGGAGAGCAGGACTGAGGAGCTGACGTGCGTGAGGGCTACTGCTCTGCTTACTTGAAAATTATTGGTGTGGAATGATTGAATAGAAAACTGAGTTTTGCAGAGTTAATGCTCCAGAAATTAGGTGGGTTTTTTTTTCTCTTCCCAATTGGCTTGGATTATGCAGCTACTTCTCAATTCCTTCAAAGGTATTATTTTGAAATTTTCTCTGAAACGGTCTGTCTCTTAGAAATGAAGCAGACTTGGGGTGATGAGGAGGGTGAGAAATACATGAACCTTAAGCGGGGTTAGGTGAGGAAGCGCGGATGAAAGGTGGGTGAAACAGTAAGCCTGCAAGTCGAGGGCAAGTGCGCCGTCCTCTCGTTGTCGCTGAGTTTCCCGTGGAGTGGTTGTACTGCTGGAAACCTGGACATCCTGTGTTCTGTTACCCGCTTCCTGGTGACCGCGCTGTACCCTGCTTGTTAGTTTAGCTTCCGGGGAATAGTTACTGCGTGTTTCTGTGCGTACAGCCGCAGCAGCCCACATGGATACCTGGAGTGTCAGGTACTCAGTAAACACCTGTTTTAACAAACACAACTCAGTTGCTTATTATCTTTTAAAAGAGTTGGTTAATCTGAAAATGGCCTCTCATACATAGCAGTTTCTTTGCCTTTTGTTAGTGTATGTGTGCAGTACGTCACAGTCACGTTCATTGGTGGGACTGGTACGCAGCTCTGCCGTACCCTCATCATTTCTGACCCCGTTACGCCTTCCCCTGTCTCCATCCTACCCTTTCCCTCTGTTTCATCTCCAGCGTGTCTGCCTTTTTCATGTGCATCTCTTTTGTTTAACTCTTCATGTTTGTGCGTTAGGTTTCTCATGTAACAGAATGTATGACATTTTTAATACTGTGCCTGGCTGACTTCACACTGAATCAGTCCATTTGCATTCCTGTTTTTTATTCTTTAATTTTACTTGTTATTCAGGAATTACCATAAACCTTACCAACGACTTTGCTTTCAGCAGATTCCTACTCATACCTGCGCTCTGCTTAGAGCCCTGCGATGGGTCAGTGGGGTTAAAGCCCTGCCCTGATGCAGAGAGCCCTGTCCGGTGCTCACTGTGACCTAGGAAGTTTACATTTGTAATCCCATGGGAAAGTTATTTGAATTCTAGTGAGTGAATTCCAGTCTACCACTTCTAGTGCAACCGATGGAGGGAATAGACACTAAGGCATATTTGTAGATGCGGGGAGCCAGGGGTTCCTAAGTCCAGCCACAGTGATGGCTGTGGGGAGCAAAGGCCTCGATCCAGAGCCGAACATGGATTTTATTAATTCCTGAAGAAAGGAGTGGCTTGAGGATGAGTGACTCAGAATAGCGGGAAATAGGTGAGTGCTGTGAGCTGGGCTAGGTAGGAGGCCTGAAATCACCTCTGCCATATGCCGAGAGAAGGATCTGCAGAAAGAGTGATCTGCACGACGCAGTTGAGGTGGTATCTAATGCTTTGGGGCCCATGCTTCAGCTCTGATGTGTAACCTTTTAAGCCCCGGGAAGTCAGAGCGCCTATGTGGAGGCTGGATCCCAGCCTGCAGCGTGGGGCACTGGCTGTTCATCCCACCTCCTCCCGGCTCGCACATGGAACGAAGGGGTGTCTAGGGAAACACGGCCTGATGCCTTGGGAGACCACACCAGCACCTCAGCACCACCAATATGCATGGGTTACAGCCGGTTGAAGGGATAAGGGATCGTGCTAGCCAGCTCTGTACATAAGAATACATGGAAATAGGGCCGGGTTCATCCAAAAAGACGATTGCTCCTCCTTCACGGAGAGTGACCCGGGTGGCCCTCCATATCCTGAGGCCTGCTTCAGCAGGGAAGGATTTAATTAGTCACTTCCTCAGGTGTAGGGTGCCCGGCACTGTGTTCTGCCCTCCCCTGCCGTCCAGGCACTCCAGGCTTCCTTGCAGCAGCGCAGCAGGGGAGCTGGCTTCTTGAGGAGCACTTCGTCCCACTGGCATAAAAATGTCTCCCTCAACAGCAGCCCTGGCTGTCTTTGGGCGGTGTCTTCCCCTAACTTCAGACTGGGTTTATTTAACACCAGAATCTTTCTCCAATCACTTACTATTCAAGTTGTGTATGTCGTGGTGTCAAACTTCCAGTTCAGCCTAGAGTGTGTCAGAAAGGAGTTGCTCAGATGTCCAGAGTGCTTTAAGTAAAAACTACGGAAATGCTAATTAGAGTGCCAATGAGAAATTAAAATCTGATTCTGAAACTGTTCACATGGATCACCTGGAAATCTCCCCAGAATGGAGACCTGATGCAGTGAGTTTGGGAGGGGTGCTGACGTCCTGCAGATCACAGAGCAGACTCCCCTTGCTGGCTTTGGGTCACGCTGTAAGTAGCACGACTTGGAATACGCCGCGCATGAGGCACACTGTGCGAGGCTGATCTCAGGGCTGTGTCTGGGGCCCTGTCGGTGCCTCACGAAAGCCTGTCACCTTTGCATTTGCATGTGTGGATACTGCAGCTCTCAGAGCATTAAACTTGTGCTGAAGAGCACTCTACTAGTTGACTGCAAATAGGTGATTGAATCGGCCTGTTGGTGTCCAGATGTGTTATTTTTCTATTACAGAAAGTCTCCTAACCTATCACTCTGAACAACTGATTGCTGAGGGTGATTAGGATTCAAATCTATAACATCATGAAATTATACATTCACTGGAAATGTCACAGAGGCCATAAAACTAAAACAAATGGTTACATAAAGGAAAAAAAAAAGAAAATGAAAATCAATGGAATTTTACGCATAGTGTGTTGACCAAGAAAGACTTTAATCGATTATTTTTTCCTGTGAATTTTATAAATACTGCAGCAAAAGCTACAATTTCTGAAAGCTGAACTACATATAATCTTAAATTTATCACGAGAGAATTGTGCACTGACCTCAATATTTGAGAGAGTAGTTATATTGTATTTTTATTTTATAGAGTTTAAAATAAGTATTACTTAAATCAGTGGACTTGTTTATGCATTGGAGTGCAATAAACAATATTTTACTATTTCTAAGTGAAACCAATTTTTAGGATTAATTTTAGTGTCATTTGTTCAACATAGATGAACTAAATTCTTTAGAGAACATAATTATCAAAATTGGCACAATGAGAAATAAGGCCTCTTGATGCTCCTGTATTTGTTTCAAAAAGGAAATTGTTTATCAAAGATCTTTCCTTAATGGAAATTTGAGGCTGAGATGGTTTCTTCAGTGAATTATATAAAAAATTTAAAGGACAAATAATACAATTTTTAAAAACTCAGAAAACATTTAACAAATGAGATAAACACTTGTGTATAACCCCATATAAACATGAATAGGTGGCAGAATTAATGAATAATGATAGAAAATAAAGATGATCATCTATTATAGAGTCCCAGGATGAGTACGAAGGTGGGGTGGGAGAGCTTCCAATAGTGAAGGTATTGATTGGGTGGTTGCAAAATGATATACACCTTTTCCATAAGTGTAGGATATACAAATTTTCACAGGTCAAATATCTTTAAGATGAAAATAATAAATAAGCAAGTAAATAAATCCATCCCTGTTTCTTATACCAGTCACTTGCATATCAAATTAATAGATTGATACCAGAATTTTTGGAAAAGATGTTGTTTTTGCACATATCAATTGAATAATAAAAATAGCAACTACTGCTAACACGTTTAATGATGAAATTGTGGTTTACATAAAATCTAGTTTTTTGCCATGATTACTTTGAAGGGGACCATGCGTATTGGGACAGAAGAGTTTCACATGTTTATTTGACTTACTTTGTTATCAGAGCTAAGATTGTGTTTTTCACTCTTCTTTAATCTTTTCATGTTTAAGAATTTTACTTGTTCTTCATTTAAGTGCTGATCTTTCCAGAGTAGGTAGAAAATATGTTACGTTGCCTCTTACTGCATGCTTACTGTGTCTTTCTCCATTGCACTTTGATGCACTGAAGTTGAATCTCCACCATCATATAGTTTTTGCAAAAGACCCATTCCAGTCTTTAGACTCCAGTGTGATTTTCAAAGTTGGTTGAGGGTGCAATTCACTGCCACAAACATTTCTTGAAATTCCATTCTGTGACAGGAAAGGCTTGATGAATTCAAAGGTAAAGAAGGCACATGTCTCAAGGCACAGTGCTCTTACATTACAGTATGTCTGGGGAACTAAGATACTTCTGTGGACCAAAATATTTGCAGTGTTGGAAAAGGAAGTAGCATTTAAAGTACAGTAAAGACACTAATTTTCTTGCTGTGTAACATGATGTACACATAAAAACAAAAACTAAATCCTCTCAGTCTATGTTCAGAACAAACACTTTTATATGTAGGAGAGAGAGATGGAAAATCAGTTATAGATTCTAAATCCTCATGAATTTTTCATTAATTTTACAACATCTCTAGCAACGTACCAGTAAAAAGGAAATTTGTTCTGTTTCTTTAATAATATCCTTGAAAATCATGTTTTTTCTCTAACCAAATTGATAAAATTATCTTAACTTAGTCAGTCAAGTGTCTAAACATTTATGATTTGTGTATTTCCCTGATACGAATCTGAAATAAGGTAATATCATTTTTAGTATACATAAACAGGGAGTTTTAAAAGCATATATACAAGTAACTAGAAGAGAAATTGGATCAAAAACATATTAAGCAATTGATCAAAATAGAAGTTGTGTAGATACTATTTTTTAATTTTAGATCTGTCTTAAGGAAAAGTAGATTTATGTTTGGTCATAATCTACATTTGGAAATAAATGTTGGTAAAACAAATCAAAGGGAACATAAAATTGAAAAGAACATTTCAATCTGAGTCTAGCTCAAAGCTATGAAAATATAAAAGCAAAATTGCAGTAATATTCCCTCTTCCATTACCAAAGGAACCTTTCTTGTTTCCTATCTCCTATAAATATTATTTACTTAACAGCTTTATTATCTTCATTTTATTTAATGCATACTGACAACTATTCAGGGAATTGTCATAAAATACTGTATGATCAGAAAGTAAAATTCTGGTTAAGGAATGAAAGTGTACTGGGACAGTATATTTGTTCATAAATTTAAGATTGATGTTTTGTGCATAAGGTATTTGCTTTGAAGAGTTTTCTATATCCACCTTCCCAAAATTAAAACGAAATAAGTACAATCGTTAAGAGGAACTGTTGCAACAAAACTTATGAGTTCTGACTTCTGATGTATTGGCATTGGAATTACATAACATGTCATTTAGTGAACTATAACTGTCATATACTTGACTTTAATTATATGATTTGGTTTTTTTTGTTGTTTGTTTTCTTTTCCAGTACCGGGAATCGAACTCAACAATGTCATGCTTGCCAGGCAGGCTAAATCCTCAGCCCCTAATTATAGGATTTGGATCAGCTTACTTATTTAAAATAAAGAGTAATTGAGAACAAGTTTTCCTTTAGCAGAAAATGTGTTTACTTAACATCCCCAAATATATAGATAAGAAATTATTAAATAAATTCACACATACACATTCTTTTTTTAAAGAGTAATAAATGATAGATAAAATTTGAATATTTCAAATAATAATCTTAGTTAATCCAACTTCCCAAGCATAATATATACATCGAGTTTTAAAAATAGATTGTTATCTCACTGCCATTAGATGGACATATTTTCAAATTTAAAAAGGAATTTTGATTCTGCTGTAGAATGATGCATGACTTACAGAAAATTATTCTGATATTTTCCAAGAAAGATGCAGCATTTAGTTTGTTTTGTACTTAGAACACCAATCTTGTTCATGAGGAGCTCCTCAGAGGGTGTATAAGAGATTAAGGAAGGAAAGAGAAAAAGAGTATTTTCTGTATTAATTTCTGTATTTCTGTATTAATCAGGGAAAAATAGCTCAGGGATTGGAAGTTATAGCCCCCGCTGTGTTTTTTTAACTGCTTTAAACTGTCTGTAATTTCCTCCTCTTCCCTAAGTATTGATTACTTTGTTATTTCCTTGTTTTCAACCGAACAAGTCATGCATTTTTCACACATCACCGGTTAGAACTGAGTCACCTGCGGCTGTGCTGCCCGTGTGCAGTTTGTTTGCCTGTGGCTCGCCGGAGATAGGGTGAGCTGCGCGAGTACCTTGCATTCCCTGAAAACCTAAGTGATGGCGCTGAGTTTGTGGAGTCCTCCGTGGCATACCTGAGCCTCACATTCAGGGATTTTGAAGAAAGCATTGGGATATTTTGCTGCTTTCACACCGTTACCGTAGGTTTAACAAATGATCAAAATTTAAAATAAAAGTTATTTGATATATTGTGCCGGGGCAAAAAGTAATTGCAGCACAGTGCTACTGGCCTTTTTATAGTACAGGCAGTGATGATTTTCTTTTTACTAAAACACTAGGCTGTGTATCTTCAATAACACTACTGCAGACAAATAGTTATTTATGATGATAGTTTCCAAACAGTGAATAAGACTCCATGGATTCTGGGAGCATTTAGTTTGTTTATCTCAGTGATCCTTGGATATATATATATATATATATATATATATATATATATATATATATATATTTTAAAAATCTCTAATTTTGGAACTCAAAATTCGGATGATCAAATTCTTATGTGTAATTTTGGTGATAATGCTACGTGGGAACTGTGGAATGTAAACATTGTCAAAGTGTCCCCAAGCTTGATCTTTTGTTTTAGTAAAACTTCAATGTGTTTTCTGTTTGTCTTCACTAATATAACTGCAACTTTAATTCAGTTGTCAACTGGTGATTTACAAATGATCCTTACTTATAAAAGTAAACAGTAAAGTGGATGTTAATATTGTTTTTATTCCAGTTTTCTTACTAAGTTCATGCCTACTTAGTGACTCCCAACCACATACATTTTTGGTTCTTAAGAGAGAAAAAAAGTTGTGGATGAGTAACTGACTTTTAAATTTTATCTCATCGTGAGCATACTCCTTCAAGAAAGAAATATGGAATTGCAGTTTTAATTCTGATTAACTATAATTTGTGTGCCCGTAAATTTAGGTAAGACTATGTTCTTCCATGTTTTTGGAGAATTTCTGTTCAGAGAATCTGTTTCTTACATCCTGAGCTCCAGGAAAATAGAATGTTGAGGAGCCAGATAAACAGGTATATTCCTAATACTCACTCTGACGACAAAAATTAAATTATTTAATAAAGAGGAAATACTGTATAAATATTTCCTAAATGTTCTTCCGACTCGATCCAGATAGATAGATAACACAGACAATACATACAAAATTGGAGTGTGGTGTCTATAATATAGACATCACAGTTTTAGATTTTATGGTTGGAAAAAAAAGTGAAACAGTGTACAGTGACCATAGTACCTATCCCAAGAATCAGAAAGTTTAAAATGAGTAGCTTCTTGCAAATTCTAGACTATGTTCCTTGACAGTATAAATGACCTCACAATTTAATTGAAGAGCAAATACAGAATACAAATGTTTTGATGTATTTATTGCCTACTTTCCCATATTAATTTATGAGAGTTCTTTCCTTCCTGGAAGTTATCCTTGAGCAGAATATATTAACTTCAGGTCCTTGAAGTTGTTATCCTGTTTCACACTTCTCTGCCTTTGCATATCCTATCTTTTCTGGCCGTAAAGCCCTCAATCGCCCTTGCCAACGTGGCGAACTCCAGCTCGTCCTTTCAGATGTAGCTCAGAGGTTCTGACTGCTTCCAGACAGATCAGACTCTTACCTCTTTTCTGCCACCACTGCCCCGAACATACCTGCATCCCAGCCTTTGCAGAAATGAACAGGTTGCTTTACTCAATTTCGGTTTCTTCTCGCCTGGAGCTGTTCCTGCACAGGAAGGGAGCACTGTTATGCTGTATATCCTCCGTTGCTATTGTTGGTCCTGAGACGTACATGCTGAACGATGCAAAGCAAATAACACAGTTACTTTCTAAAACACTAGATAAATATTTTACTTTATGTTACATTATGCATTAGTGCTCATACGTGTTGTGAAAATTCGTAGAGGGCGGAGAAAATCAAAGGCGGTTGCATGCATCCTAAAATTATGTAGGCGGTGGATTTCAAGTTCTTCTAGGCATGTTTTAAAGGAAACCTGAAGCATTGCGGTGAAGGGAGCGTGATGACTGACAGGGGCGGGAATGCCGTATCCTGTTACGTACTTCCTGTGACGTTCCTGGCAGCGAATAGCCACCGGGAGAGTGTTCGTCAGGGCGGCGTAGCTGCAACATTGAGGTTCGTTTCATCCTGCTGGCCTTCCAGTCACTTCGTACGTATGACACAGTGTTACGGCTCATTGCGTCAGGTGCTGTCAGCGGAAGGGAATGGTTTTCCCATTGCTTTTTCCCTTCATGGTGAAGTACGATTTGCAGACTTACCTCAGCAGAACTCCCTTAACTGACGTGGGCAGGGTACAACTGTCATCAGATTTGGAACGTGATTAACATAACCAGCAATTTTCATATGTATTTTACGTCACACTGCAAGGGGTTAGGATTCTGTGAAAAGAACAAAGCAGAAGAGACCACTATTTAATGTCAGCCAGCGGTTTCTTTACCAGTACTTTGAGAAAAATAGAAGTTCTAAGCATGTTGGGAAGAGTTTAGATAGCCGTGGAGAAGTCATGCAACAGGAAGTAAGAACGCTTTGAATATAGTGGAAACAAGCCTAGTTTTGACACAGGCCGATTTTCTTTGGAGACAGCTGCACCTTTAGGATTTGCTACAAGCTGTTCTAAGCTATTAGGAAATCAGTATTCTTTGTATGTGTATCTGTGCGCATATATTTCTCAATGCTGTGGAGTACATCGTGAAACAGAAATTATTTTCCAAATGTATATGCAGTCCTTTGAAGTGTAAATATAAATGCGTGTAATTGTTTTTAGGTATTTCCAAACAAAACAGTCCGTTGCACTTTGCCTTTCCAACGACTCTAACATGTTCTTTTTCATTTCTCAATAAAATGGAAAGGCTGACTTTTCAAAGAAATAAATCTCTTTCTTGCTATCTTCAATGCGTTTAGTGCTTTTTATTGAGTGCAGACCTTGAGAATTAACTGTGAAGGTACGGCCTCATTCATTTAACAAAGAAATATCCTTACTTCAGGAAACGTAAAGCATCGCGAGAAATGGAGAAAACATGTCTCCGTTTCTTCCATCCAAGCTCGCAGGATTTAATGACGCTCCCTACATTTGTCCAGGAAACTATGTCCCCTTCATTTTCATTGTTTCAATTAATCTGTAGCCAAAGGAAAATGCAGGAGACGCGTTTCTCAGAAGTTCCGACATCGTATCTACACGGTGATCTCAGGATGACATCATACCTTATTGATCCTTCTCACAGCAGACTGAGCGCAGCCACTCTCAGGTGCTGCGCTGGGGCTTTCAGTCCGTTTGCACTTGCTGAGAAATTGTACCCGTTTTAAAAACCAAGTTTCCGTAAAGTTTTCAGTGAACTTCTGTGTTCAGAAAGTCAGTAAACACAAAAGTATTTTTAAAAAATGTATGAGGTTCAACATGAAAATTATTACACTAAGTCAGTCGGTTTGGAAGTAGGTGGTGTTATCAATTACAAAGGAATTGTTTTCGATTGAACAGTTTGAGATGAATAATTGTTATCTTACAAAGCCAGTCTCTTTTCCTTTCTTTTCTTTCTTTGTCATACATCCAAATTCATTCATTTGTTTATATAAATTTTATATATATGAATTTATTTGTTTATATAAATTTTGAGTACAGGTCTTGCTAAATTGCTCAGGTCGTGTTTAAATTTACAATCCTTGACTCAGCCTCCTAGAATACTGGCGTTGGAGTTAAAAGCCGTCACACTCAGCTACCAATGCCTGCTTTCGTAACCAGCATTTATAATATCAATTTTATTAAGCAGAAATGAAACTTATAGATAATACAACCTAGTCACCCACACAGCTTCTTAAAAATCACTACAGTGAAATAACGGCAATAAGCACTAAGTGAGTGCCTCTGAGCGTTCGTTTCGATCTGTCGCTGTTCAGCGAGCTTGCGGGAGGTAGTGGAGGGGTCACGTGCTTGCTTCTGCACACACCGTGGCACAGGCCCACACGGATGCTGCTAACGCTTGTCACCCCAGGGCGTCTCACCGCAGACGCGCTCAGGATGGGACTGTAGGGAGAACCACTGCTCTATACTGAGAAATCGTGTTTTTAGTTTTTAATTAATTAATTAACTTCACTTTAAATCTCCCTGTGTAGTCCAGGCTGGCCCGGAACTAACTATGTAACTCAAAATGGCTTTGAATTGCTGGTGCTCCTCCTGTCTCAGCTTCCTGCGTGCTGGGATTACAGGCACAAGCCACTATGCTTGGTGAAAATTGTTTGTAGTGAAAGAAATGAAGTCATCTTGGACGGGACAAAGAAAAACAAAAAGAAAAGCCGGGTTGCAGGTATAGCTCAGCGGCACAAGCGCCTGGCAAGCGCAAGCTGGTGAGTTCGATTCCCGGTACCAAACAAACAAAAAAAAGCCTTTAACTTGTGTTCCTTGATTACTTGGTCTGTGGATTTAGGATTGGTCTCTCTTTTATTTACGTGAAATACGTACTTCCAAGTGTTTTTCCCAAAGAAATGTAGGGCATTTATATCTAGAATGCACTGTATGGATGGACGTAGAAATTGCGTAGTGCGTAAATGCAGAGTAAATGTTGTACCCTGTTAAATTAGGGCTGTGGCAGGCGCAGCGGGGCGCTGTGCAGCAGGCCCTCGTATTTCACCGCCTCGTAATCTGCGCTGTCTTGAGGGTTTAATGCAGTCCTTCAGGGCATTATTCTCTTCTCCAAACATCAGATGCCAGCACGAGAGCGACTTGGGCTGGTCCTCAGAGTTCTTCAGAGCCTTGTTGAAGTCTTCCCACCTTCTGCGCTGCCAACCAGTGTGACGACATAGTGCGTGTTTAAGACGTGTCACAGGTAGGCTGACAGCAGCGGACGCCTCGCGGTTAGAGCCCTGCCCAGCCCCCCGCACTCCTGTCCCGCCCGTCTGCCGCAGCTGGCCCTGCCGCCCGACTGCCCGTCCTGCTGCCGCCGCTCGGAACGTCGGCCCGCCGCGCTGCTTTTCGCTCGGGGGAGAAGCCCAGGAGCCACAGCCAGGTCCGGAGGGGCGTGTGCGTGCAAACGGGGTGTGCGGGCGGGCACGCAGCGGCGGCGTTCGCCGTGCCAACCTTGGTAAGCACAGCCCTGAAAGTACCGCGAGCCGCTTGGGAAAGTGGCCGCGCAGGGGGTGTGTGCGCAGAGGAGGGTTTGGGGGATCAACAGAAGCGTGTGTTGCTGCAGTACATTTTTAAAACCTCACACATTGCGTGTGCCCTTCGATCACACGTCCCGGGCGGCCAAGCGGAGCCGCGCGTGCAATGCCCGCGACAGGCCGCAGCGTGCACGCCTGTTCCCGAGAGTCAGAGCCCTGGGCGCAGTCCGCCTGCTGGCCTGGCGCTCCTGCTGCGCTCTGCCCCCCGCTCCTCCTCACAGGTACCTGCTCTCGCTTACTGCAAATTCCGTCTGATTCCGAGCAATTTCAGGGACGCTGTTGGCACGGTTATTTTTGATGTTTTCCAGAGCATACATCAATGTCGGTGAGCTGAACTGCCCCAGGGAGTTGTTCTGCTCCGAAAAGTTCCCATTGCTGACACAGAGCATAGCCTTGTGTGTGGCTGGGCCTCACGTGAAAATGCATCGATTAAATCCGCGACTAACGCAAATAACATGTATGTCTTCCTGTCTACTGTTAACTTTTTAAAAAAACTACACCTTTATGTGTTATATTTTCCTGATGGCTGAGTTTTCCCCATGAAATTCATCACTATATTTTTAGTATTTTTTAAAGATCTATTGGCTTCTACTTCTAAATATTCCTTTTCATCATAAATGTATTTACCTTTTTCAGTTCTCCCAGAAAATTCTTACGATTTTTCTACTGAGTTGGAGATACTATATTAATAGTCAATTTCAGTCTTATTTTTAGGAAGTATTGCGTTAAAGACTTGCGCTTTCTGCAAGAGCTTCCTGTTTCCTGTTTCCCATTATTTGACAGAAAACTTTCTAAATTCTTCCTCCAAAGATAATTATCCAAATTATTAATACAGTGTATCTCTGATTTCTTTGTCTAACGCTTATCTGGTTATTATAATTTTTTGGCTAATAAAGCAGAATTACAATTACCGCAGAGTTTATTCTTTAACTTCACATTTGTCAACTCGGAAAGGTGAGTGGCTAAGAAAAATTACACAGTCAAGGTTCCACAAGTAAACAGTATTTTTTGTCACTGTCATTAAGTCAAATATTGATTCAGAATTGTATTACAGTACAAGTTCCTGAGTTTCACTTTCATTTATAAAAGTTTGAATACTTTATAATAAACTGAATTTAGTAACACTGTCTTCCTAGCAATTTGTAAGTTTTTATAAGAGTCATCAAAAGGACATTCACTTATTCAATAATTTAAAATATGTTAAGTAGAATTAGCATAATTTTCTTATTTTGGAATACTGTTTGAATGTGAGAACATTTCATAAGCTTATGTTGATATTTATTTTAAAATATTTGTTTAAAACATTCCTAAATTTCCTTGTATTTATATGTGTATTTTAATTGTCTTAATGTCCCTGATAATTATATAGGATAGGTATTCTTTCCTTCTACTGACAGAAGAATTGAGGACCCAAGTTTAAGAAATTTCGAGGTGTGGTAATATACATTTAAAAGTCAGCACTTTGGGAGACTGAGACAGGAGGATAACAAGTTGGAGCCCAGCTCAACTTGGGCAAGGTCCTGTCTCAAAATAAACAAAGTTTTGGGGATATAGCTCAGTGAAAAGGCCCTGGGTTCATTCGTCAGTGGAAAACAGTAAATAAATAAAATGCCCAAAGTCAGAAAGGGAAAAACAAAATCAAAAATCCAGGTAGAAAATATTGTCTCAAATATTTCTCCTGATTTTTGTCTGTTTGTTTTGAGACGGTCTTGCTATGTATTCCAGGCTGGGCTTGAAATCACTGTGTAACACAGGCTGGCCTTAAACTCATGGAGAACCTCCTGCCTCTGCCTTCTGAGAACTGGAATGGCAGGTGTTCATCACACACCCAGCTATCCTGATTATTCGGTAGCAATTCAAAATAGTTTGACTCTGCTGATCATCATCACTCATTATGTAATACTGTTTTCTAAAAATTTTTAAAAATTTTAATTGATTTTACTTAACCATATATAAATAAGTAATTTTTTAAATCAAATTTAGTAACTTTCTATTTACTTGTTAAAAGTAGGTGAAAAAAAAAGTGGATGAGATATACAATTTTAAGTACAACCACACACATAGGAAGGACAGTATTTGTTAAATCCAAATTTGAAGCACAGATATAAATGCTATCAGACCAAGGAGAGCAGAGATGATTGTGTTAAAAATTATGATTGAAGAGAGGGAAGGAAAGTGTTAATGTATCAGGGTAATCATGCACTGATTCATGCAGGAACGTGTGTAGTTCTGAAGTACAGTGAAGTCACTGGCATGGAATGAGTTTGTGGATGAAAGCTCCGTAAACGAGGGGTCCAGTAAGAATTTGAGATTTTAGTTGTAATCTACTAAGATCATAGGGTTATAGCAGTAATAATGGCAAAGATCCCAAAATGATTACCTTGTGCCAGATGCATTTGCCATGATTTACAGATACGAAGAGATTCCATTGCCGTGTGAGCGTGGTATGGTATTGTTCACACATGAAGAAAAGGGAGGCCCAGAGAGTTTGAGGTGTCCGAGGTCACAGAATAAGTGGTGAAACTTGATTTTAAGGCCAGCGGATCTGCTCCCAAAGACTTTGCTCTTTCCCGCTATGGTAGAAAAGAAGAGAAAAAAGAGATTTAATGCAGTTTAAAGGTTTGCACTGAGATAATGCCAAGCACTTAGAATATAGTATTTCTAAGTTTCACAGGAGTCTTCACATTGATCAGAATTCATGCTATCAAAGAAGTATGTGTTGGGGGGGACACCTAGCTTGTAACCTAGAAAATAAATACGAGTTATAGTCAAAATTCAAACTCAGTTACAAAATGTTCAAAATTACATGCTTTGCCTTCTTTACCAGGCATTTCTATGTGTGGTTTTCATGTGGCCTATGCATTTACTTATGAAAATATTGAAAGTAAACACTAAACACAGTGCGAGGTGCTGAGATTATTGGGCTTTGGGGCCAGAGACGAGCATCGAAAAACTTGCACAGCAGCAGCCGAGAGTGAAAGGGACGCCTAACCTTCACAGCTCTGTTGCAGCTTTTACCGCAGTCAGATGCCAGCGTCACACACGTGTTCAGGACCTCCTCACTGCTACTCTTGGGTCTCTTTGCAGACAGGGTACGGAGGGTGCCTTTACCTTTTCCAATAATAAATACAGTTCCGTGCAGACAGTTAGCTGCTACATAAATAGTAACAGAGTTGAATTCAATGCAGTGTTGTCTTAACATACATCATAGCCATACCTGCTATCCAAGGGTGAATAAAAACAGAGTAGTCTATTGCAATTCAAAAAAAAGGATGCTTGTATTTCTTAAGGTTTACTTTTCTTCCTGACCAGATCGAACTTCAAGGTCATGGGAACTTCAAGGTCATGTGGTCTGTGCATGCAGGCTCCCTGCTCGCAAGGCCCAATGCATTGTTATTGGTGAGCTTTCACCATCTTGAAATTCTTGATAAGTTTTGTGCTGTGAGCCCTCATTTTCACCCTGAACAAGCCCCTACAAATTACGTACTAGTCCTGCTCACTGCTGTGTGCCCAGAATCCTGTGGGTGTTGGGAATGCACTGTGGAAGGAGAAGGGCACAAAGCAGATTTTCAGGGAATGCTGAACTGGGAGATTCGTTGCATCTTCTTCACCACAAGCAAACCTTGAGTTCCCCTAGTGTTCTCCCACTTGTGCTGGATCCGGGTCATTTGTGTCTTTGTGGGTGCCGGGTCATTTGTGTCTTGGTAATGGGGTGACTTCGGAGAGCAGCCGTGGTTGTTCCGGTGATTGACAGATGCACCGATAGCTTACTGGGGGGAATGCTGTTCTTACATAGCCTTTTACATTGTTCCCTTGGCCTCAGCATCAAGTTTGTGGTCTTTAGAAGAAAGTGAAGACCCGAGATTGTCTTCACTTGTTAGATGACGGAGCGAAAATGTGCATGTTGAGAAGGAATGCTGATTCTGTCGAAGGATGCGGCTTGTAAGTTAAGTTCAGCAAAGGTTAATGAAATGCTGAAGGTGGGAGAAATGCGGTAGTAGCAGTTGCTGCAGAAGGCAAGCTAGGAAAAGAACAGCTGTGTATGAAAACAAAAAATTTACAGCATATATATCAGGGTTGGAAGACTGTGGACCCCTGAACTGAACCGCTAAGAACTGGGGAAGATGAAGAAGCCCCACTGACAGCACAGCGGAATGGAAGCTGAAGAAGGAAGTTAGAACGAGGCGCTGAATTCAGCTATGTGCTCATCTAAGATGTTTATTATCATTTAAGAAATTTTCCTTGAAGTAAAGCAAATAATTATCAATTCTCTACACAATTTCAGATTTAGAGCTTATTATTAATATACAAAAGAAATGCGTGATGCAGCCAGATGTGGTGTTGCACACCTGTATTCCTAGCATCCTTTGAGGTTGAGTTGGGAGGATGTTAAGTCCAAGTCCGGCTTAGGTAACTTGGTAACGTAGCGACATCCTGACTCAAAATAAAACTACTAGTAATTAAATGGCTAGGATGTATGCTGCAGTGTGAGGCTTTGGGTTTGTTCACCAGTGCTATCAACAAACAAAAAAAGTGAGATGGAAGAGTATAGTGATGCTTAAATTATAAATAAATACTACAATAAAGACACATTGCCGTTAATCCCCCCTCAAAACATGCCCCCTTCTACCATTCTTGCTTCTTCCTGAAGCAGTTCAGGAAGTCCTCTTTCCTGAGTGTTAGCTTTGAAGTTAGTTTTAAAATAGATCATAACAAATAAAGGAGTGTGAAGATCATAACAAATAAAGGAAAGGCACCTTGCCTCGGGAGCCACACTGCAGGACAGTGGCCGCTGGGGAGGGGTCAAAGGGAGGGGCTCTGGGCAGTGCTGACCGGCACCCCAGGCTGAGAGTCCTGCTGTTGCTTTGGTAAATCTTTCGTTTATTTATCTCTGGTTCTTAGTGTGTGACTGTTTAATGTAAAATCAACTGTTGTCCTTTTCTAAACCTTAAAAGTGACCTTGATTGGGAAGGCTAAAGGCCTGCTAAATTTACAATGCAAGAGTTCCGAACAGTAAACTAATGAGTTTATTGTGTTGACAAATGTAAGAACCACACGGCAATGTCAAAGGAGGGCTTTTGTGAAAGTGACAGTGATAAAGTGGGGCTCCGTGTATAATATGCATTCTTTTCTTAGCATGCTTTACATTCGTCCAGTATGATATATCGTTGTTTCTATTTTATACACTGAGTGAGGCAAGTTAGGGAAATGCAAGTTAGGTCAGGGCAAGTACAGTTATCTTTATGAGAACCCTGAGGCTGAGAGAATTTGATAATTTGTCTAAATCTCTGACTTTCAAACCAGCATCCTTTCCAGTGTGCTTTATGTTTTTCATGCTAGAGGGCTGTACTCAATCACTCCATATAACATGCTGAGAGTCATTTAGAAGTGATGTACTGATATATAAAATATGAGATAATAAAATTTAGTGGGCAGATTTCCGACATTAATGGTTTGTACCCAATTAGATAATGTGAGTACACTTATTTATCTTTTAAGATTACAGCTTCAAATCCCCTACCACCACACCATTAAGATTCTGTGTTTTTTGTCACTATCTATTGAATATCCTACAGGGATAAATAATTTTTGTGCATTAACATCTATAATTATCATACAACTAAAGACGATAATCACTACATTCGCCAATATAATGCATTATTTATTAATCTCATTAACATGCCATTATTAGTGGTACTACTCATGTATAATTTAAATTGATGTGTATCTAAAACATTGATCCCTTTGAGTGAATTTTGAATCTACTTATAAGCAGTTTTGCAATCCTAGCCACCAGAGCTAGACTTTTCAAAGGCATCTAGAAATGTTAAGAACCTAAACAAATAAAAAATAACAGATAAATGCAACACAATTCTTTTTTGATGTAAGAAGAGCAGTTTCTGAACACGATCTGAATGATCTCAACACTGCAGTAGAGAAGAATAAAAACGCCTTGTGATATCTTTAATAAGTGACAACTCAATGTGTGGGAAACGTGCGGAAGACAGCAATGGCAAGAAAACAGTTTACATCGTTCTGCGATTATTAATGGAGCAGGAGGAAATAGCAGCTTGTTTCAAGTAGGAGTACTCCACATAGCAACGAAGGTGCCAGGAGTACGTGAAAATTACGAGTTTTACTGAACACTGTCCAGTGAGTTCCGACAACTGCCCACCGTTGGGGTATTAAAGTTTTGCGTGATTAGACAGCAACTTCATGTGAAGATCGGAAATGAGCAAAATATATTTTTTAGGACATTTTATACCTTGTTTCTCTTATAACCATGTGTGTTATTAACCTAACTAAATTACTAAGTTTAGAAAGTTGTTCTTAGAAAGTTATAAAAACATGGTAATGTAAAACCATTTCTCTACAACATCTATGATGTAGAAATTTTTTTTGGTGTAATTACGTTTATTAAGTATATTTTTATTGTAAAGAAAAAAATAAAAATAACTATAGAATAAAGTTTCAAAACAGGTTAGTAGGAGAGTTACAGTAATTAATACATTTCCTGTTGTCTTCGTAGTAGCTATTCAGAGATCTTTTCTACTTGACGAATAGTGGGTATTTATGATCCTGTATGCCTACCTTTACTTTCTAAGAAAGATATTTCAGTCTCTTACTCATGTTTAGATAAAGAGAAATTATATAGTCTGTCTAGATTGCAAAAGGAAAGAGATATATACCACTAGTTAGAATGTAATGAAAGTACAGATCATTATAAATTATACTTTATATGGAGTTTGGTGATTTATCTGGGGCCTGTGAGATTAGCATATGCTTTGGACATTGAGTGGTGAGGAGAACGTCAGTGGAGAAAGAGTAAGACCAGAAAACTACTACTAAGGTACCTGTGAGACATGAGGCATGAAAGCATGTAGCATCGGGATACCTAGGCAGGATTCAGGAAACTCGGAGGTTCGTGTGTCTTTATGGAGGGCTGAGTACTGAGATGCACGGTGTTGGAACTGTGTAAAGGTAGAGAGAAAGGCTGAATTAACACATGAAAGTGAAAGGTTTGCTTGACAGGTTAGACATTTTGGAATTCATTCTGTAAGGAGTTAGAAACTATGTTTTTTTTAAGGACAGGCATGGAAATAAAACAGCTTATTAAGAGACATGTTATGCTTTTTCAAAAATATTCATAGTCCTTTCCACATATACCTGGATCTCATATGTTTCTTCTATTCTTTTTAAGTGTGTTGGTTTTAAATATGATGTAATGATATTCATTCAACTTTATTCAAGTAACATCAATATTTAAATTGCCTTTAATTTACATGAATTTTTAAACAAATAAGTTTCAGTTAGATTAACATTTTACAATAACTTCTATTCCTTTCAAATGCTACCATTCCTTTCAAAAATAACTACTAGTTAAAAAGTGTGTCCAAATGTGAAAATAATGTGATAAAATATCTTAATACACATTAAAGTTCTTTGGTTTTGAAAAGTAATTGGTTTTAGCAAAAAGCTATTAGAATTACTAAAACTGCCCAATTTAGAATGAAATTTGTTCATTTCTATGAAATTACCTTTCATTATGATAGCATGTGTTGAAGATGAAAACAGTAATGTGAGTTTGGTGACAATAAATGATGCTTCTATTTCAGAAAAAAATGAAATGCATGGGACTCATTAATTTAAAGGGTTGGTAAAGCATCTGTGATGGGAAGAATACTAAAATGAGCTTTTCCTTTCAGCTAGAAATACATACTGTATGATAAAGCCACAGGGCTTTCTGTTAGTGCATAGATTTCCAGTACTGGATTGATCACTTGCTCCTGGGATTAGTTCCTTTAGTTAGGAGAAACGGTGAGGAGGATTTTGATATTTAAATGACTTGTCCAAGTTTCACGTCTAGAATTAGGACATGGCTGTGCTTTTTTTCATACCTGCCTTATTGGAACTAGGAAATTGCTAGGTATGTTTTATTTTCTTTTGTACAAAAGTGGATTGGTTTTGTTTTTGATTACAGTGTTGAAACACTCAGTCAAGGGAAAAATATGAATTGTTTTAATGCTTGAGATGATCATATATTTGATTGTGGGTACACTTACACTTAATATTATATGGTAGACTTTAGCATTCTTGTTGATATACATTTTAGATAATAATTTCTAGACTCTTTCAAAAGCATTACAATCCTCTGTTTACAAATTTATTATTATTATTTTTTTTTTTTTCCGGTACCGGGAATAACTCACGACCTTGCCAGGCAGGTGCTGTGCTGCTGAGCTAAATCCCCAGCCCCCAAATTTATTATTATAATCAACAATTATGCTTGTTGTGTATGCATATATTGTGCCTTGAATTTCATGAGCTATCACTATATTCTATGGAATAAGACTGAATATTACACACACACACACACACATATATATATAGATGCAGTCTAATTCCATATACATATATTTCTATCAATGTACAGAGTTTAATTTTGTGATAATACAACAAAATTAAATTATTCAAAGAAATGTACAAGGTGTGGACCATTGGAAAATCCTTTCATACAACTTTTCTGTATTTTAATCCAGTACCTCTTTCCAAAAATGTACCAAATCATTAAATATCATATAAAATGGCCACAAGGGTTCACAGATTATGTATGCCTCACCAGAAAAAGAGAAAAGAAAAACACTAGTGGTATAATATTATTTACAGGGACAGAGTATATTTCAATCACCTATACATAATTGAAGTGCTTTGTGATGACCAAGTTCATAGGGAAAATTTTCTAGGATATATACATAATTTTGAAACTAATAGTAGTGACCTCTGTCTAGGTAATCCAGTGCTGTAATGACTGCATCTCCTGAAGGGTAATGAATTTACATAATGAATAACATTGTTAATGGATGTACACAGTGAATGGTTTTGATAATGAATTTCCTAATATGTTTAGTTGCTAGAAATACTATAGGACTATACTTCGGGTCAATCACTATTTGAACTTCTAACCAAAACTTTACCTACATCTGTTTTTGAAAACCTGAGTCATCAATATAATTGATATGGGAAATAATGATTATTTGTTATTTTCGGCAAAACTGTCTGCTTCATATTAGTACTAAGAATTATCTTATTGTTAGATACTAATATTTTCCTACATTAAAAAAGTTCATGTTTTAATATGCGTGATGTTCTCAGGGTTGAGACGTGAGAATTCTGAGAGTAAAAGATCAGTTTGCAGATTCAGAAGAGCAGTCAGCAAAGGGAGAAAGAGAATACCTAAGAAATCAATACAACTAAGAGGCAGCAATTTCTAGGGAATTGTATTCATTTTCTCTCTGAGGGAGCCCCAGGGCCTCCCGCACGCGGGGTATGTGTATTCTTACTCTCTGAGCTAAAAGCTCAGCCATACTCTTTACTATTTTATGCTAATATAAAATATACCACTATTTTATACCAATTATTTTAAATATGTGAAACATCTTAATCTCCCTTCATATATTTTCTGAGTGAGAAACACCTAAATTAGGATAAGTAAGATTGAATTGTCCAGAAAATTGAGAAAAATTCTGTAACTTCATTTACCCTTTACACACCTTTGAAATAAAGAGTTTTTTTCCTCCAAGTAAAAAATTAATCAGTATCTGCCAGGCAGGTCTGGCACATTTATCATTCATGATTTCAGTACTGTGAAGAGTTAGATTTTTGATTACTGTGTATGTGTAGTTACGTATTGCTGACTGTTTAGGAGTGTAAAGGGGAGGAGGACAGATCAGTCTCCACTAGGTGTCTATATTATTCCCAAGGAAGCAGATACTAACCTTGGAGACGTCGTGATTGACAGAGTAGGCCGTGGAAGACAGTGGAAGCAGGGGAGAACAGGTGGATATCTGCTTGGTTTCCTTGCTGTAACCCAAACTAACTTCCTGTGTACACAGAACATAGCACTGAAGGTCAAAGAGGTGGGAACTTTTGTGATTTGGGTCACCTTCATGACGGGACCACTGAGGGGCAAAGCAGAAAAGCATGCTCTTTGCTCAGAGATTTCCTAGGAAGACGGTGACTAATGAATGGTTAGTAACCAGTGCTTTTCTCCGAGGGAAGAAAGCTGCACACACACTTTGCTTGGTTAATGTAAAATATGCAGTGCTTAAACCACGAGCTGTTTAAGTAGAGCAATCAGTAACGTTTCACGCACAGTATTTAGCTTTCAAACACTGGTCCATGCCTCGCGCTCATAGCGTGCTTACTTTCCACTTCAGTCTTTAATACAGAGTGCTTTTCAGGGACTAAGAGGTTTCCACAGGAGATTCTAATGGTTTCACACGAGTCACCAACTTGATTTTTTCTGCTTCTCAGCTGTCTTGAGTTTCACAGCCCAGAGACCATCTGTCTAGACAGGTGTTATCTCACTGGTATCTAAAAGTAGAAACTGAACATCATTATTTTTGAAATCTATTTAGAAATTGCAACTCTAGTGAGAAAGCAGTGCTGGACTGAGCTGTGCACTGTTACAAATCTCTCACTTAGAACAGATGGACTACAAAATGGCTTATTTTGCATGGGCCAGCTGTGAACTTAAGTAGGAAGTAGGATCTGTGGGTGTCACATTGCACACACAAGTTAAAAATTTAGCAAATATATATAAAATCGTTTGTACTGGATAATACACTTTGCTAATGGGTTTATTCTTTTTAAAAATAATACTGATTGTTTCCATTCTAGTGAAAAACAAATGTAGGCATGAGTCTTGAGGACATCACGCTAAAAGTAAGTTTTCCTAGAAGGAATTTCTAGGGCTACAAATTTATGTTCCTTGACTACACTCTACGACTTTTTTGAAATTCACCGTGGATGGTAACTGATATATGTGCACAGAAGAACTGATTGCTTTAAATATTATTTACAATATTGTTGAAAAAGAGATTTTAATTCCATCAGAGTCATACTTTCCCACTCTGCTGAGGTCTTCACCCGCCCCCCCCGCAACACACACAGACAGACACATACCTCTTACATGGGCATTCATGGTCTTAGATGTAAAGTTTATTACCATATTTGCATGCATAGAATCTGGCATCTTGTTCAATTCCTAGGAAATTTATTTTACACCTGGATGTCTTGGTATTGATTGCTTTCTATTGTAAAATGGGATTATTAGCAATTTCTAAATTACAGGTTTAGATGAAGATAAATAACGTGGTACATGTGAATCACAGAAAGCTTGACACTTACTAATCAAGCAGTAAGCATTCGTAGCTACATTTGTCGTTGCTGTTTCTGTATTCTAAGTAGGTGTTGTGTTTTGTTACAGTGTCTGAACTCAAATCGCATACCTTTGAACAGGAAAACGTGACATTGTAATCTATTTTTCCTAAATAAAATTTATTTAGCTATGTTGGGATATTTAATCGTGATTCAAATATTTTTATGAGAAAACATGCATTTAAGTTAGCATACTCAAATTTAATCAAACATTTGGTAGTATATTTGTATGTTAATAACAAAGCCAATATGTGATTTTAAGTGTCTGTACGGCTGACCTGCAAACAATGTTTAAACAGAGGAAACTATCTATTTTCTAAACTAGTTTTCTATGCGTACTTTTTTTTTTTGTAGTTTTTTAAACAAGTGTTTTCCATGACAACTTTACCTTCGTAGAAAACTTTAGATAGAAAATAGTTTACATCAGTCCCAAACTGTAACAGAACCTATAATGAAGGAACAAATGGATCATATAAGAACAAGGATCCTGAACTTTTGATTTAACTTGAAGACTAAAAAATAAGCACTGACTTATTTTGACCCCGTGGTTTATGCAAACTGTAAATGCTTAATATACTTGTTTGTTGGTCTCTTACTTTATATTCCTTTTCAACAATTACCATTTTCGTTCCATTAAATATGATGGAATCGTAGCAGTCATCCTGGAGCACGTTTTGCACGGCATTATTATTTACTATGGCTGATACAATTTGTAAGCCTTAGCAGGGTCCTAGGGAGTGAAACAGAAGAATACGAAGCACGTTTAGGCTCTCCTTTAACTTAGGTAAGTGGGAAATGTAAAACAGAGAGAACGTTACTTCTGCTTAATATCTTGCTAAGTCACTACACAATTTAGTTGAAATAATACTAAAACTAAGGAATAAAGTGAAATGAAATCTCACCTACTTGTAAGTATGTTGCACGAATAGGTAGCATGTAAACTACATGAAGAATTACATGAAGTTGTAATATATACTTAAACATCCAGAAATGTTTGAAAGGTCTGTACTTCAGACATACTCATACCAGAATGTGTTGAAGTTCATTTTTTGTTTATCACTTAAGGAAATAATGTGATGCATTTCTGTAATCTTCCAGAGAAAAAGGTGTTTGATTATTATTTCTTCTGTGCAGGAATAACTAGAGATATTCGCATATGAGAGCGCAGCGCTAAACCAAGAGTGGAAATTCAGTACGTGCTCATTCTCTCCCCACCCTGCTGTGACGCTGTCTCCTGTATCTTTCCGTTATTTTCTCAGGTCAGCCATTGGATTGCTTGAATTCTTCACAAGATTTCGAGCATTGCTTTCTTATTCAGATTATCCTATGTGGCCATTAACGACATTGCTCTCGTCATCCCAGTCTAGAGTGCGTTTAATAACCCTAGTCGGCAGAGGAATGAAGGCACCTGTACCAGTACAAATACTGCAGCACAGTGAATTGAACTGCTGCTCCCGAATGGTGTACCAGACCTGAACTCTGGCACCGTGAATGCCTCTTGGGTAGGAAGAGAAGCCTTTTCAGCTGTGATTAAGTGAAGGATCTTAGGATGATATCATTTTGAATTAGTCAGGTGAGATGTAAGCCCATGAAATGTGCTTATAAAATGAGATGAAAATGCATTTAGGGGGGAGACCTAGATTGGGGTGGGGGTGGGGAATATGCTGATGACGGTAGCGACGGGCATGATGCATAGGCATGTTCAGCGTGCCGAGTATTCCTGAACAAGGCTGGTGTGTCTTCTGTTAGGAGACACAGCCCAGATGTGACATAACGATACTGCTCATGTGATAATCACTTCAGCTGCTTCATCTTTCCATCAGTCTCTTGATTACCACAGGAAATACCTGGCTCTGCAGTGCCAGGTCTGAGTTTGATTCTTGTACCCAGTTAGGCGTAAGTTTAGTTCTTCGCTTTGTTTTCCATAAACTGGATTAATGAATGCAATTATATTATAGATATATGTTGATTGTTAAGACGAGTTTTTTTTTTTTTTTTTTTTTTTTTTTTGTGCCTGGAATTGAACTCAGAACCTTGCATTTGCCAGGCAGGCACTTGTGCAGCTGAGCTATAGCTGGCCCTTCAGATGATTTTTGAAGAATTTGCACCATGGTGTTGGAAAAACTTTCTCTAGTAGCTATAAAAATTTAAAACTAAAAGCACTTGTACAAAGACCCTGGTGTGTCTTCTGTGTATTAAGTGGAGTACACTGTGTCAACAACACTACCATTAATGAAATTAACATTATTATATTTATGTCATCGAAATGGAAACACAGAATATTGACTTCACATCCAGTCCTACAGCATGGTATCCCTATAGCATACCTAGCAGCTAGTCATGCAGCAACTCTTACCTAGTCTTTTAGTAGAACTCTTGAAGTATTATGAAGTATTTTAAAACTCCACTGCCCTTATTTCAAAAACAGTTGAAACAAGGACATCATCTGCTGTTTTTTCATGAAATCATTGTGATAATGAGCAGATAAGTGCCCACTGCCAGGGTACTAACACTGTGAGGAAAGAGAATTAAGTTCAGACTCGGGCGAAATGTCACTCGGAAAGCATGTGATGAAAAATCAGTAAGAAAAGCTAGAATTAATACGGAAACCCTAGCATTTTATGAAACAAGATAGTAATCTAGGAATCTACTCAGAATTCTAACTACCTTAGAGTATACTAAGACTTCTTATGTTTTCATAGATTTGAACAAAAAGCAATAAATCAGTTCTGAAGATGTACAACAAGTTTTCCCTGTTAAAAATCCCATGGTGCCTCTCTTAGTTTTAATCACACGTGAAAACCAACTGGAAAAACACTGCTGAGAGGCATCATGGAGTTAGAGAATCTGCAAACCTCGTGGATTTAGAGAATTCCTGTTAATTCCTTTGAAAATAGCCTGTAAAGAGATTGTCACATGAGAGGCTTTGAATATAAATTTGAGAGACAGAGTTTTAAATTTCAGTAGACAACAGAACGAATTAGCTCAAAGGCTGAGGCAGATTTTAAGAATAATTACACACTTGGAATTGATCAAAAAGAATAAGTATGCATTAAAAAATGGGAAGTACATAGATTTTAAATATGCACAATAGTAGGTATTGAAAAATATAGTATGGGACAAAATTAAAGTGTATCTTTTTGGTACAGTAGTTACAGTTATGTTTCATAGTTCTTGAATAACGGGTATGTCTATAATTTGGCTATTGGGAAACTGCAATGTTATAAAACATTATGAATATATGGCTAACATGCTGTATACTTTTAGAGACAATATTAGATGAATATAGAGTCTACAATTATCTTAACAAAAGTAAGGTTTGCATAGCATAATGCATGTATGGATTCCATTTATGTGGCATCTTCAGATTAGTTGCATGGTACAGGCACTGCACAAAAGTGTGTATCACATTCTTACCTGATCTTAATGAATGAACAAAAATTACAACTGAAATAGTGGGCTAAGCCTAGAATAGTCTCCTGTTTAAATCATTTGATTACGTCTCATAATGTTGAAAATATCAGGTAATAGAATACCACAGTAATGTTACTATTTTTAATAATTGAAGATTAACTAAAACCTAGTATGAAGATTATAAGGTGATCGTGTTTGTAAGAGCAGTCTTCACATGTACACTACAGGAATGATAAAGTGAACAGAAATTTTTTCAATAAAAAAAGAGAGAAGATGAGAGTGATATCTATTCATTTTAAGCAACAATGTAAGTTTTTTCCTACAAGAGCAAAAGTCAGTGAGAAAAGAATATAAAGCAACAGAAACTCCCGAGGCTGGAGAACAGAAGCGTCCCCTTAGAAACTGTCTGTCTGGATGCTGTCTGTTACTGAACAAGCAAAGCCATAAGTGTTTCTCATTTTTTATGATCCATGCTTTTCTTATAACTCGTAAAACTGCATAGATTTTTCATGATACATGCTAGGGGTACTGGAAAGTGATATCTTAGCATATTGAAGAATAATAAAAATAAAATATGTTACAGCCTGGTTTAATAGAGCTGATGTTGATACAAAAAACTGTGAAACGTACATACATAACTGGCTCTCTTACTGTGTATTTAATATGCATTACAATTAGAACAAACATTAAAATTTAAACTTTTCTTCAAATCTGTTTTTAAAGCAGTTTGCATTTCACAGGAAAACATACGAGAATACTCAGAAGTGCCTTTTAAAAATTGTGCAGTCTGTCTTTAAGGTTAGTTTTTACTTTGTGAATAAGTAATTATGCTTAATTATTTCTTTATATCTAAAATGCTTTCGGTAATCTAAATTCCTTAGTGGGTCCCATGGGGTATATTGTGTTAACCAAGAAAATAATAGCTGTGATCAGTTTAAAGCCTACAGCACGGAGAAACTCTTAAGAAAAGTGAGTATTGAAATAATCAGAGTCAACGTTTTTATCCTGAGAGGAAAGGTTATGTTCATATTTAACAGTCTGAGTGTGCATTTTTGATGATGTATATCCCTTTTAAATAGTTTAGGTTCTTGTATAATTTAAAAGTCTCAATGTGATTCTTCTGCCATGCATCACCTGTATGTATGGATAACTGCAAAGGAAGTTGCAGTGGATTAGAAGTTTCGTAAGAGAATGGCTGGTTACAGAAGTTTGGTCTTCATAGAAAAGCAAACGGACTTAATGGCGTGCCCTTGTAACGGGCCACTGGAATTCTGAGTTAATTTACATCAGATTCAGGTCCTCAAAATATCCCCTAGGATAAAATCTGATGCCTACAACGTACTCCCATGCCAGTTCCTTTTTTCTGTTGGGTGCTTATGCAGTGACAGTATGAAACTTTACAATGAGTGTGCATTTAGGGCATTGGGAGAAAAGATACGTCTGCCGAAGTTTGAACAGTAGGAGTTCCTGGAGTAATTACTACAAATGAAGTAAATACCACTTCTTTGTTTCTTCTTTTTTTTAAATTATACATCCCACTTTGTTTATAAACTTTACTTTTGTAGGTTTCCTAATTGCATAAATACAATATTCAAAGTTCCGTAACACAAGATCATTCGTATTATGAAAATGGCAGTGCTATTGCAATTGCTTTTTTTATAGATGTATAAAAATGGCTTAACTGACATAAAACTTGTTGTTGAAATCCTGAGTTTCATTGTTTATTCTTTTTCCACTGGCAGCTTTTCCATAGCAAAAGGAAAAACTCAGAAAATTCAGGTTTTATGTTGAATTCATAGGAAATATAAGTTGTGATAATTAGAGAGATTTGTGTGTGCCTGTAATTTCAGTACTCTGAGAGGATAAGACAGGAAGATTGAAAGTTTGA
>NW_004955412.1:3122126-3129630 GCF_000276665.1 Chinchilla lanigera
TTTATATGTCTATGTATACAGAGCATTATGTCTGTGCATGTATTTTTAGTCTGTGTTCCTAATTATATTTTTTTATTCATATGGGGATATCTTTCCACATATTTTAATCCGGTATAATGTATTTCTGTATTATTGGCAACAAAGAAATATTCTTTTTAGGGAATAATATAGTTTTTGGTATTGCAATATGTTTTCAAGCAAAATTATTTGTAATTATTTCTCGCTTATACATAGCTCTCTATAATTCACACATTACGTCCCTGCACAGCTTTTTTCCCTGCGGGGTTAACAGTGGCACTTTAAGAGAGATATTATACTTATTTTGCTTATTTTGCAGAGATGCTAAGAATGAAGTACATAGGTGATTTCCAAGGGCACACACCAAAACAAATTCAGAACTTGCAGTTGCCTCTTTAAACCAGGTAGCCGGTATGCCCACGTCTCGCATTCCATCAGTCTTGTTTTTAGAATAAGCAGAGAGTGTCTGGAGAACACCCAGTGATTACAGAGAGTTGTGGGTCACTTTAGGAGCAGAGGTGATACAACCGTCAACATCTGAATTGTCAGTTTGCTTGCAAGCCACCTCGGGATATTGCTTCCCTAGGCATAGCGGCTTCCAGTAAAGCAGTCCGTGTTCGTTTCTTGTATGTAGTGGAAATAAAAGCAGGCATGAACAATTCCTTTCTCTTTGTAGTTATAACCAAGCCTTCATATAAATGTGAACATACAGAATTATATCAAATAATGAATACTATTCTGAAATTGTAAACAAAAGTTATATTACTCTCAGCATCTTCAATGCAGCACTCTTAAATTCAATCAAGATAATATTTACTGTGAGAAGTGGTAGATTTTTGATGGTGAACACAATGACCGTATTTCTGCTCTCTGAAGGCCCACGGTGAAAGACTGGAACTAAGTAAACAGATATCGAGTGCACCCTCAAATGCGGTAAGAGCGGGACACGGGATCCCGGAGGAGGTGGTCTGACCCGGGACACAGGGCTGCCGGTGCTCCTCAAGGTGCTGCCATTTCAGCGCAGCCTGAAGATTGCGTTACCCAGCGCAAGACTAGGGGATTGCCAGGAAAAAGGGAAAGCACCTTCAGACATTGCGACCAAGGGACGAACGTGTGCAGATGAGAGAGCGCATGATAACCCTGAGGAACTGGAAGTAGTGCCAGGTGGCTGGCTTGTGGACTGTCGAGGTGTCAAGTTGTCTTAGTGTGGAATGTCCTACTGTGTTGAGGGTTAAATAACAAATCCTGTTAGAAATACTTGTTGAAATCATTGTTCCCTTGCCATACAAGTAGCTGTGGAAGTCCAGGAGACTGTAATTCATTTGTTGTTGGACTGCACTGATTCACAGAGCACCTAAATCTAGCATTTGAAGTCATTTCTCAACAGGGGAGAGTTCATGTGAGACACATCCACCCTCCAGTCTGTTATTCACTCATCGCCGGTGCATTCATTAATAGAGACCTTTGCCAAAGGAGAAATCAGTTTCTCATTACGGAAGACAGTTTGCGTCTGATTGGCAAGGCTTTCCCCCATCACTATAATGTTCAGTTTTTTTGTTTTACACATCCTTTTTTTAAATACTTAAAACATTTTAGAAATAGAAATTAGGACTAAGAAGATCCTGTGAAAAAGAAATGCAAACTGATCTATGGTGGATACAGAGCTCTATCACATAGCATGATCAAGAAATCCATCTTGCTTTTTAATTTTACATCCACATTATATAATATAGCATATCATAATTCATAGAATAGATTCATGATACAATTCATTATAATTAAGTAAATTATAATTCTCTTTTGAGTATAATTTAGCTCATTCCCCCCATTGTGGACGGTTTTAAAAAATAGTTCTAATTTGTTTAGATTTTCAAAATTAGCAGTAATGAAGAGGGTTGTTGTAATCCAAGACAGCTACATAATTTTCCATGCTTAATTCATAATAAAATGTATTTCCTTTATTAAAATACTGTTAAAAATTTCTTTTTTATTTTATTTATTTTATTTTTTTTGAGACAAGGTATTGCTACGCAGTTCAGGCTGACCTTAAACTCACTGTATAGCTCATTCTGGCCTTGATTTGCAGCAGTCCTCTTGCCTCAGCCTCTTGAATATTAGGATTAAAGTGTGAGCCAGGCGTGTGGCGCATGCCTGTAATCTCAGCACTCAGGAGGCTGAGGCAGGAGGATTGTTTCAAGTTCTATGCCAGCCTGGGCTACAAAATGAGCTCAAGACCAGCCTGAACTTCATAGTAAAACTGTGTCAAAAAGACTGAAAAAACAAAAAATAATAAAAGTAATAAAGTGTGGTGTCTCAGCATGTGATAATATTTAACTAATGTCTCACAGCTATGAAGTTTTTCCTGTAATTATGTTAGTGTGTTGTCTATAGGACGTATATGTAGGAACATTTATGTGTGTGTATATATGTGTACATGTGCAGCCTTAGGTATGATATGAGTATAGGATTTGGTTAACCAAAAAAATTAGGAGAGGGTAATTCCTGTCTGAGTTTACAATCTTCTAAGGGAGGGAAGAACGTTTGAAGACTAGTCCTTGGTCTCACCACTCGCTATTAGAGACGATGCAGACCTTCCCTACACAAGATGGTAGGGATTCGACAGTGGGGGTTGTACTGCATAGTGTTTTCACATTAGTTGTTCGGATTGCCAGATGCACACATGCAGAATTAGTCAAGAGAAAAAACATGAAGCATTAATTGTCCCTTTCAGTAACAACCATTGTTAATTCCTCTCACCTTGTTTTGAAATCTCGTTCTGTTTTTGTGTTGTTTTGTTTTTGTCTGTTATTTTGTTATGTTTTTTCTCCTTAAAGTACAAAATTTATAATTTTAACAAAATAGGAAAAGTACAGTCGATTTTGAAACTTTTTAATACTATGAGTTTCTTCAGTGTATCTTTTGAAACTTTTGTGACTTTAGGTTTCTTCACATTAACTTTTATTCTTGTTGCTGACAGTGCTTGAGTTAGTATAAGCCTAGGCCTCCACTAGACAAGCATGTCCACAAAAGTTCACTGGTAAAAATATTCGGTTAGGCCGCTCCATGAGCATAAGATTTTGCCTGCTACTTACGTTTCCTACAGGGAAATTCCATAATTCAACTTCTTCCACAAAGAAGTAATTAAAACTACTGTAATAAAAAGGTGAATATTATATTTGGCAGTTACAGTCAAGGAAATGTATTTTAATATAACCATGATGAGCAGAGCCCACAACAAACCTTAAATAAAGTATAAAAATACCTTGTTACAAAATATCAATGTAACTGTGAATTTGGTGCTTTTCTTTTGAAGCATTATACTGTAGTCTACAAATTATCTTGTTTAATCATACATTCATGAACTTAGTATTATTATTGTCTCTCATAGAAAATTTATCTGAACAGAAATATTGATAAGGGCTTCCTGATTTCAGGACGTTCACGTCATCCTCTGAATACATTCCTCATAGACAGTGATCCATGTATAGAAATACCCGCTTTGATTAATTTCATAAATGAGAATTTAAATGGAAGATTTGTGACAGTTTTATCAAAATGAAATAACTGAGGTCAGAATGTGCTGTTGTAAAAAGTATTCGCGAGCAAGCCTGACTTCTGAGTGCGCAGGCGCAGGGACTGACGAAGGTATTTGCAGAGAAAGTGCGCGTGCACTTGCCTGAAAGCCTTAAGCCCACGGACGTACTGGGCTTTGAAGGAGACACTGAAGCAGGCGTACCCCAGGGCCTTCGTGGAGCTGAGGCCCAGAGGAGGGCCGTACTCGTGTCCAGCCTGTGGTCGTTGCTGGAGTTTTCTCACCCTGGGTTTCCAAGTCGCGTGTACGAAACACGAGTTTCCTTTGTAGCCTCCTGCTTCTCCCTGTGTGTAATTTAAGGTGAATTACATTGGATACTGCAGAAATGGGAGACCTACAAATGCCATTTTCACATCTCTTGCAAATGCCAGCATCAAGTGCTAGATTTTCCTCGATAGTCATGATAGGCAGGTACATTAATGACTATTTTCACGTTAAATGGAAACAGCTGTATTAACTAAAATATAGTCGAGGTTCCTTTTGAATGGATACGTACAACATGTACAGCGTGGCCATGATATCTATAAAGCTGTGTCCCTTGGAGACAGCAGTGAAATCTTCAGAAATGGTTACATTGGTGAGCTATCTTGTGTTGCTAACTTTTTGCTGACAGAAGAGTCAACATCTCTGTACATTTATGACTTAACTTACATAAATGCCTTTTGAACCTGTATTATATTGCAATGCCTGTATTTGTATGAGTTGCTTGTAAAGGAAGCCCTGGAAAAACATCTTGAGTGTGGGGAGTTTCTTTTACAGGTAGGCAAAGGAAAGCAACAGGAAGAAGAATGTAGGAGAGGTTAAAGAACAGCAAAGCGTGTGACTCAGTTGGTTTCTACTGCACGTACCTGGGGTTCAGTCTCGTTAGGAGCGTTCTGAGGAAACTTATAAATCACACCTTGGACTCACTGTTGTATTTTTGCAAAGTAGCTGAAGCATTTCTCCAGTAGTTCCTGAGCTATTGGCCTAAGAGTGTTGCTAAGGGTACATTCGAGTTCAGCACCCTGGGTCCTTGAAGTGTAAGGTGACTGGGGTCTTGGAGAGCTGCTGCGTACCGCAACTATAGGTGCAGCCGTGGGGACCGGGAGGAGTGAGTGTGGCCAGGCGGCAGCCTCTGCCACACCGAGTTTTTGGATAAAAAGCACCTTTTTTTTGGTACCGGGAATCAAACTTAGGACCTTGTACTTGCCACGCAGGCACTTGTGCCGCTGAGCTATATCCACTGCCCAAAAGCTTTTATTAAACGTAAAATATATAGAGCAGTGATGGTGAACCTTTTAGAGACAGGGGCCCAAACTGTAACCAAAAACTCACTTATTTATTGCAAAGTGCCTACACTGCAATGAAATCTGAATACTGAAGTTCTAATTTAGCAAAAATAACTCATACATTAACCTCTTTTGTATTAAAAGAAAAACAGTGTGTATGCCACACGTTTACTGATACAGAGAATCAGTTCCATTTGTGTCTCTGTATCTTGAACTACCCAAGAAATCCCACAGAACTTTGAGAGCCCTTCCCACAATTTATATTTATCTTTTTTTTTTTTTTTGGTTTTGATTTTGGTTTTTCTCCGGTACTGGGAACCGAACTCACGACCTTGCGCTTGCCAGGCAGGCGCTTTGCCGCTGAGCTAAATCCCCAGCCCCTTATATTTATCTTGTATTACAATTATTTGTGCACTTTTTAACTTATGTATTCTGTTTTATAGTCTTTGAAAGTAGAAACATCATTCTTGTGGCTTATAGGTCTGAAGACTTTCAGTCAGCTTTTTGAACTCTTACTGCATTGAAACGCAATTCAATGATATTACTATGCGTTTTGATCAAATTTTTCTGGGCCCTGTGTCTTTCTAGCTATTGAAGTTCTGATTTTTATTACTTTAAATGGAACCATTCTGCTTAAAGTTGATTTATTGGATTTTCATCAGTTCTTTTACATTATTCTAGAGATGTCATGGTATAATGTGGGAGAAAACTCTTACCTCATCAAATCGTTGCTTCACGGACCTGGGAACACTTTTAAAATGCCCATGGTCATTCTTTCCTCTCCATTTACAACAGGCTTGTTCTGTAGACACACAGAGCAACACATGTAACCAGCATCTGCATCACTCCCATGATTAGATGACAGATGTATTTTTGGGGTGTTTAGCAAATGAATGCTTTGAAACTGTCATGTACAAATACCATTTTTATTCTTGGAATATTTATTGAGCAACAAATATTTGTATTGTAGTTATACTCCTAAATTCTCTCCTCCTGTAATAATAAACTGTGTTTTTTTGCATACAGCAGTTAGCAGTTACATATTTACTTTGTTCAGCAATCAGAAGGTTACAAGCTCCTTGCTAGGTCGCATTCATCTGCCGAGTATTCCGAGTATGGAGACAGATGCAAGGTCCTACACAAAAGTTTGTGATGAGCATCAGTTCAGCATGGTGAATATCCCATGGAATATGCTATGGACTAAATGTTTATGCTCCCCTTTTATATGTTAAATGCAAAAGTCCGGTGTGATAGTCTTGGACATGTATCTTTGGAAGTTAATGAGATCAGGACAGTAAAGATGTCATGAGTGGAATTTGCCTGAAACAGGAATACCCCAAAGAACTGCCTCCTCCAGTGTGACACATGCAATTACAGTGAAAAGACCTTCTTCAACCAGAAAGTAGGTCCTTGGCAGACAGCAAAGCAGTTGACAGTTTGGTCTTGGACTTCCTGGTCTCCAGAACCATCAGAAATATACTCTTGTTGTTCGTAAGCTACGGTGTCTATAACATTTTTAATAGCAGTTTGAGTGGGACAAGAAAAACTAAAATTACATTCTGGATTTCCTTTCCATAACGAATTGCATGATTTATGTCAGAATTCTTCATTTTTTTTTTTTTTTTTTGGTTTTTCTCCGGTACCAGGAACTTATGAGTGAGCATAAAATTAATACACTATCAAGTTTCATGAGGATAGATTAAATTAAATATAATTCATATATAAATTAGCTTAATGTCTTACACAAAGGCTACATTTTTAAAGGGCAGAAGTAAAATATAAATTAGTGTTTTCATTAATAACAATATTGCTTTTATAAAAGATGAAATACGAGAACATACAGTACAGTCTCAGAGGAAAAATAATGAAAAATAAAGAAAGAAATGAGACAGTACTTTCAGAAAAAGAAACAAACAAATATCACTGAGAATAAGAAAAATTTCAGAAAAAAAGGTACATTTAAATAGGTTCATTTGTGGAAAAGATTTGATGTTCAAGAATGTTTCTGAAAATAAACTATTTTGAGAACCATTAAACTGTGCTAGACAGTATTGAATTTGCTTGCAGTTTTATACATATGGTCAGGTTTTCTTCCAGAAAGATTTACGTTACTCTACAATGAGATTTACTTCATTTCCAAAGCATTTACAATACAATTTTATAAATATTTACATTTTAAAATTTTTATTTACATCTCTTTGATTGCTAAAGAGTTGGAAATATTTCTTGAGTTCATTGATTGTGAATTTAGTAATTGTGACTTTTGCCTATAGTTTATATTGATATCAAATCCAAATTTATGTATATGTTTAAAATTGAGGAAAACTGATAAACAATGTGCTGTAGTGAGGCTTTGCAAAGGGAACAATACAGGACACATAACTCATGGAATTATTTTATAACAGTCACCCAAAGAGTCATACACAAAGAGAGTGCAGGAAATCTATCCACACCCTAAAGACCAAAAGAATCCAGCTGAGAGCCTGGATCCCACAGCAGTGTTCTTCAGAGTCCAGCTGAAAACCTAGAGCCCATGACAGTGCCCCCCATGAGTCTAACTGGAGGTCCAGAGCTCATGACAATGTCTCACACAAGTCTGTTTCAAGGACCTGCACTGGGAAGGCCC
>NW_004955412.1:3130145-3160920 GCF_000276665.1 Chinchilla lanigera
TCCACCACATAGTGATAGAAAATATTTGAAAATCTCTTTAAATTCCATCCTGCTCAGCCTTAGTGTAAACTTTTCATTTTGGAGATATTTAAATCATTGTTTCCACATGCTTTGTCATATAGTCCAGTGCTTACTGGTATAGTTTACATTGCTGCTTTTATTTTAAAGTATTTTTATATGAATTTATCAGATTTTGTGCATAGCTTGTATATCTGTAAAGGCACAGTTGACTAAGAAAAAACAGCTTGTACACTGATGGAAATGGCAAATGTTTCTGTAAACATACAAAACGTAATGTTACTCAGTGAAGTAGACACAATCGATTTATTGTATTATTGTGTGCAAATAATGTGTGATTGAAAAAAAGATGGCAGTGTCATTTATTGAAAGAGTAAAAGTTAAGTCATTGCCAATTTTGAGAGGTAAAGGAGTACCTTTTGATGAAAGAATTAGAAGTTTGCTTATGGAGCTATTAAATTTGATTTGTACATGAGGTACCCAAGGAAATGAAATGCTAAGTGTAGTAATGTTTGAAATTACTTACATTGTTAAACTCCTCACAATTAAAGTTCTGTGTATAGTAAGTCATTTAATCCTATATACTGGAATATATTCCAGTCCCATCTTGTTGGAACTAAATATTGTGTATAATTATAAACTAAGCCAATTAACAGACACTGAGAAAGACCAGAACAGTGTATTTTAGAACTAAAGGAGGTTTGAATTTTTGCTTAGTGTATGGAAATGCTTTCATTAAGTTGCATGTACATGGATGATCTTTACATGTCAATGTTTTTAAATAATTTTATTTCATGGAACAAAAGAAATGTAATACCTCACTATAATGTTTAAGTTCTGTGGCCTCCGGTAGGACTTCATAATATAAACCTTTCACTGAAAGGTTCTGTGGGGCATGGTAAAATATGATCTATAAGGTCAGAGTTGTTTATCTTCAGATTTCTCTTTATAACATAATTTGCGTCACTAATACAGATATACAAAATTTGTTCAGAAAATATTCTCAATACTGTACTCTGAAGAATAGAGATCTGAGTTCATTACTGATTTATCAGGAAAGCACATTTAACTTAATTTATTAAGGCTGTCTATGTAGTCTCAACGTAAATAAAAGCAAAATGTCTAAGTCAAATACAAGTTCAGTATCCACCAGAACTTCACAAAGCAGCAGTATATTTTTGGTTAAGAGTCTGGGTTTTGCTCCATGTAAGCCTGCTACTGCTTTGTTTAACTCCCCACTTGAATTATTCTAGCAATAAATTAGAAGTTTCAAGGGGTTTAGCTATTTTTCTCCTTTTCATACCGAACAGTGATAACAAACACTGTGTTACTTACACATATCTGGGTCTCTGGGAAGGTTGGGACTTTGGGTTTGTCTGCTCTTTCAGGGTTCCAGACTAATAGAGACCACTTTCTTGGACAGCATGGTAAATGGGTTTGCCCATAATTCACTAAAAAATCTGTAGAAGTATTCAGCAAATTTTTCAAAAGTAAGAATGCCTGATTATTTTTTGCTTGTTCTGGGAGAAGAATGAAATGTCACATGTGGCATCTAGCCATAACCATTGTGCTTAGTATCCATGTTAACATCCAATCACAAGTATTTTGCCTCATTACTGCAGATCTGTTTTCTTATGGACATATTAAGCAAACAAGAGAAATGCAGTTAATCATTTTTAGATAATAGGAAATTTCTGTTTTTTTTTTTTTTTTTTTCTAACTGTAGACCCTATTTTTGTTCGGAGAAGAGCCACACAAATTTACTTGGTTTAGGACCAGTTATTGTTTGTTTCTTTATTTATTTTGAGGCAAGATCTTGCTTTGTAATTCAGGCTAACCTTGAACTCACTAAGCAGCAAGGACTGGCCTGAACTCTGACCAGTCCTCCAGCCTTAGCCTCCTGAATGCTGGAATTACACGCATGCCCCACCATGCCTAGTGCCACTGTTCATTAATCCCACTTACTTACAGCTAAAAGAAGAAGGAATATCTTTGAAACTATTGAAGATGTCCTGATGCATAAAACTATTTTCTATGAGTGTTATATGAGTGAAAGATGAAACTTTTTGTATTGCAAAATGTTGTCAGTGAAGTTTAAGAATATTGAACTAGAGAATTATGAGTAATGTATTGAAACATAATTTAGGTCAAAAGCAATTATAAACAACTTGTTTTAAGATTAAATTTTCTCCATTGAAGCACTTCATGATTTAAAATTCTGTCAATTTCAATTTGGAATTTCTTGCTGAAAAATATTAGCATTAACCAATGATAAAAATAAAATGTTTAAGACCTGCATATAAATCATGCCATTTGTAACTTTCAATATCTTTTATGTGGTATCTACATTTGTTACTTTCAGTATCTTTTATGTTGTATCTAACAATATACTCCTGTGTTAGTTACTTTTCTCTCATTGAGATACCCAACACCCAGAGTTAAAGGAGGAAGGGTTTATTTAGCTCTATTTAGTTTGTAGAGGTTTCAGTCCATAAACAGTGATCCACTAGCAAAAGTTTTGCTTCCTGTTCCACGAACTTATGTTCTGCTGGTTTAGAAATTTGAGTTCCGTACAAGTGCGGAGAAGGCTTGTACCAGGAAGCACAACAAACATACCATTGAACTGGAAGCCAAGACTTCTTCCTGGTCACTTTGGTCTCTTCACCCCTCTGAGGAAACAAGCTAAAAGGAGTCCCACTGTTGTCAGGGGTGATTGATCCAGACTATCAAGGGGAAATGGGATTACCACCCCACTCCTGGTACCATATTCTGTCTTAGTTACTTTTCTCTCATTGCTGGGATAACATACCCAACACCTAAAGTTAAAGCAGGAAAGGTTTATTTGGCTTCAGTTTGTAGAGGTTTCAGTGCATAATTAGCTGGCCTAAAGGCAGGGTGGAATATGGCAGAGGGGCCACTGTTCATAGCAGCAGAAGATCGCAAAAGAGCAAGAGAGCAAGACAAAGGGGAAAACAAGTGGTACCAATCCTTTATCCCAGAACCCTTAATCCCAGCCTTGTACTACTAACCAGTCACAAACTCTAGATTCAGCTGCCACTGAACAAGTCTCTTCTAAAAGTGCATAAGGCTTTAGAGGGACCTCCAGACACAAACAACTACTTTGAACAGATACTAAGTTTAAACATTACAAGCTGAAATGATTCAAGGAGCAGTTAAAATGGCGATACTCATATATAATTAACCCAGAGAATGGAAAATAAAATGGAGCTCTCATCTGCAGAATTTCATATATGTGTTTAAAAGTTGGATTCTCTATCAGAAAACATCTTACACAGCTTATTACTCACTGTCTATGAAAATAAAAATTTAACTATGACAGTGATTTTTAGGCAAAAGTTTCTGAAGAGGAATTAAATCCTTTCTGTAATTACTGGAAATGTATTAAGCAATTTTATTATCAGATTCAATAAAACTTTTCACAACAGTCAAATAAATATTTTCCAATTAATCTTTCAATGTCTTTTATGCATTCTTAGTGTTCAGAGGTCTGTCAGATAAGACAGTAAAATAGAAAGTGGAATTTCAATATTTAGAGGAGTAATCCCCCATGATGTGGCTATCTACAGGCTCCTGTGTTTTTCATTAAGAGTATGACTGATAGAGGCAGGCAAAAGATCCTGAGGGAAATTTGAGAAACTCTTTCCCTGGATGGGCAAAGTGATTATTCTGTGCAATGTGCAGTTTGGTCTTCTGTCTCCTTATCCCACACAAAACTGCTGAATGCTTAGCCAGGTATTGGCAGCTAAGCAATGATAAAGAGGAGAGGTGTTGGGGGGAGTGTCCTGGCTCTATTTAGAATAGCAAGTTAATACTACGTAGCAACATCAACTTTAGCGGTCAGATGGATTCACTACAAAAAATGCAGTGCTATTTTCTTTAGGAAAACTATATACTTCCATGTTCTCAGTTATTGCCACTTAAATAATTTAAATATGAGAGATTTCCCTACAAATACGTAGACAGATGGTAGCTAGGGCATGTGCCTAAATTTTCTTAACAGTTTCTCTTCTTTCATCTTCATTGACACTTTCTCAATCTCAAAACTGTATTATATGCTCACTTTTTTGTTTTGGATTTTGTTTGTTTGTGACAGGCTTTCACTGTGTAGTCTTGGCTGGCTTTGAACTTGCTACATAGTCCAGGCTGGCTTCAAACTCCTGACAGTCCTGCCCCAGCCTCCCGAGTGCTGGGAGTATAGACATGTACCAACACGCACCACTTATAGGCTCACTTTTTAATACATCACTTTAGAAAGGAGGAATTTGACTCCTAGGTTCCTGTAAGGAGTGCATGACTATCACCGAGTCATGCAGTTTCTCTTACTGCGAAGGCATATGTATATGTGGTTGTGTTTTTTTCTTCCAATACCAGTTTATTTCTTCAGGTTCAGAAATGAATAGCTCATGGTCTGAATAGTTTGTGTATATTATTATAGGATTTCTTTGCATACCTCCATCTCAGCCCATCATGGTTCAATTATTTCTAGTTGTTTTCTCATTTTTAAAAATCTTACTCATGTTTTTTTCTCACTCTGAGCCCCAGTAATTGAAAGGTGAATTTTCAAAGCTTAATTAACTTCAGATTTCTCTCTATTCTTTTGTTCAGTGACATGATGTTCATCCAGAATGAAGACCGAACAAGAAATCCGGATGTGTCTGTTAACCTCCCGCTCCATATTTACGTCTGAATATCAATCTAATATTATGGTCTCATTTTTATATTAAGTTTATTGGTACATTTTAGGTATACATAATGATCACATTCATTATAGGCAATTGGTACCTGCACGTGCTATGGCTTGGGCCACTAGAGACATTTATTTTGCTTCTAGTCTTGCTCTTTAATTAACCAGAGTGAATGCACTCATCTGAGTCATGTGTCTTTTGTTCCGCATTGCCAAGAGGATCACATGCAATCTCCATTGCATACCACATAGTGCTAACAAAATCTCACTCTGAACGCTCTTTGTTCACCTACATTGCAGTCTTCCTAATTCTGTCCACCTCTGATTACTGGTACTGTTGCTTTACCTCTTATAACTCTTTTTCCCTCAAACCTTCTACCTACTTCCTCATTCTGCTGATTGTCCTTCAGGATACCTATTACCTATATTTTGCTTTCAGTTCTTTAAGGGTAGGCATGGTTCATTTTGTCCTTTAAGACCCTCTATTACTATATATATCACATTGTAGTAATCATGTGACAGAATATGATCCAATAAATGCATTATTATTTATACAGCTTACTCTTTGAAGGTTAAGTAGGTTTTTTTTATAAAATTGATTCCTTCATGAATTTTGTATTAACTAAACATGGTGAATTATAAATGGTTGATACTCAAATGATAACGCTACCCTACAAACATTAAAATAAATGTGAATTTTAAATATCTGAGATATCATTTGTAGTTAAAAAATATTTCAAATGAAAGCACTTCAGATGTTGACACTCACTGGAAATTGGACAGTTTTATATATCATTGATATAATTCTAAGTTGCTTTAATTTCCTGAGATGTTGTTTGGTATACTGGATTAAGAGACTGAGTATCATGTTAAGGTCATTGTAGAATTAGCTCTGGAATTTACTCAAGAAGTACATTTTAAGAATTTGATGAGTTTTAGACAAATTACTACGTGCCAGGATGCCACCAGAATTTTATTGAAACGAAAATTCATATTGACAATCAGGCGACAATCCATATGCATGAAATTTCCAGAGTGTCGATTAAAACATACCAAGCATAATTAGAATGACATTTCTAATTATGTAAAAATAGTTATGACATACATTAAGTAACTAATATTCAGAAACTTGTAGTTATAACTGTTAAGATATATATATCAAAGAGGTAATAAATAAAATAAAGTTGGCCATCTTCTGACAATTAAGTAATGGATTATTTTTATCATCTCCTTTTATTCATCCCCCCAAGTTTAACATTCATTACACTTACACATAGAACATTAGAAACACTACAAATCTCTGCTAATTTGTAAGTGTAGAAGCTTATCATATGGTTCAGACATATACTTCTGTGTTAGTTTATTAATTCATACAGTCGTTCGTGTATCAAATCTTGATTAAACCTCCATGCATAAGACAGACAGGATCTATAATCTCTCACTGTACTCAGGAAACAGGATTCTGAGGAACCGTGCTCAGAAATACAAATGTAAACGGCATCAGACAGAAAAATACATAATTGTAGTCCATGCTTGGCAGATAAAAACAGGCAATAAACAAGGGATGTAATAGACAGTAACTTGTAGGGAAGAGTGATAGTTGATAGTTGATAATTAAAAAAGGTCAAGCATACAGAAGGCTGGGGAAGGGCATTTAGGGAGAGAAGACCAGCTGCTGAAAAACCAGAGTGAGTGTTAGTGTGGCGTGTGTTCCAAAGCAGAAGGGAAGCGGGAGGGAGGGAGATGTAGCTTTGAAGAGAGGAACTGGAAGGCGGGGAGGGGAAGGTCACATTCTGGCATGGTGAGTGCAGTAGAAAGCGTTTTAGTGGCTACCTCGCATGGTTTTTAAATAATCATAATCCACCAAAACACACACACATACACACGTCTCTACTAGTTTTCCATGAATGCAATTTTATTTCTTGATAACATTACATTTTTTCTTGAAAAATACTTAGAAGTTTATAGAACCATTTTACCAACCGTTTCACCAGTTATGTATCACATGATTATGTAAAAATAAATACAAAGATCAGTGTCAAATATTGTGATGTCCTCTTACCCATTTTACTCCGTTTTCTACAGAAATATCAGCTGTTAGCAAATACATTTGTATTTTTATTTCCGCCGGTGATATTTCTATGCTTTTCACACAGTGAGTTTTCATTACATACCTGTTAATACCTGAGTGCCGCTGTGCTGTTCAGTAGACTGGTGGAACCCTGTAGTAATACCAGTGGCTTTACATGAACTCTTCATATTCTGAGTTCCTGCTACGGCTTTGGCCTCTTGATGCGTCTCTTTCCTTGGATCCCAAGGCCTTGTGTCGCGTTCTGGTTTTATTCTAATGTGGCCGTTTAATGAGCCGCCCTTTTATGTGATGCACCCTTTGCCTCCCCTCTGTGCTCTCTCGCCTGACAGTCTTACGTGAGCATTCCACAAGTGTGCCTGTCAAAGCCCTCCCCACCCTCAGCCTCAGTGAGGGCAGATGCATGCGTACGCAGTGTTATTTCTAGCATAGATGAAGCAACAGAAAGAGAGCCGAAGTATTTTTTTGCTTGAGACTGCTGCATGTACACGGAGGCCCTCTGCACTGCTCCTGAACTACATATCCGAAGCCGAATTATTTTTTCCACCTTGACTAGGCGTTTTTGTTAATAGAGCCACCTCTGCTAGTAATAGCCCTCAAACTCCAAGCGGCCCGTTCAGCTTTAATAGCGTTTGTGTCTTCCCGTGCAGCCTCGCCTGCTGAGTGCTGCCTGCTGAGTGCTGCCTGCTCCCCTGCTCTCCGTGGTACGCACACTTAGCTCCTGTCGTGTGCTCACGTGCACACACATCCATGCTTTTACCAAGGTAGTGTATTGCGTGTCTGAAGGATAATTTCATGTGTTTTCTCTGTTCCTTCTTTTATCATCTCTTTAATAAGGTTAAGCTTAGCAGTTTTCAAAAACTTAGAGATACAAAGAGAAAATGAGCATGTAAAATATAGTTGCAGTGTGACAGCCTGTGCAGATGTACAGAAATCATGCAAGGATAGAAGGTTGTGGAGTATGGTAGATATCTCTGTTTAATCCAACTATTCATGGATTTGGGAAGATATCAAGATCAAATAACAAAAAAATCAATTTTAAATTGAGATTTTACTATAACTAAGTTCAATATCCATATGGAGAATATAATTTTTAATAAACACTTTGTCAATGGAAAAATATTTCAAGTTTTGTCACATATAAACAAGTAATATATTAATATATATAAAGAGCATGGCTGATTTAAGCTGATGTTTGATAAGAATAAGAATTATTACGCTATATAATCAATACATAAGTACCTCTTATTGACATAAATTGACTTACCTTTTCATTTTATTTATTAAGATATGTGGGAATTCCTCCTACCTTGGCTATGCATATTTCTTTCACTTAAACTTTATAGATACTGAATATTTATAAAATAAACATTAAACATCATATCTGGAAATTCAGCCATTTAAATTTAATCAATACAACATGTGCTCATTTTTCATAAAGCACCTCGTGAAGCAGAGCTGAACTCTGCCTCTGCAAATATAAACAAGAAGTCTTCCTTTCCATTGGAAGTGTTTCTGTCTCACTGAGTTTGCTCTGGCACACACGCCTAGTAATTTTTCTCCTGATTGCTCCGTCTCTCATTAACACCCATTGTACAAGGAATCACAAAAGTAGATAGAGAATAGTTTTAATTAATGTAAAATAAAGGTATTAACCTGTGAAGACCTAATTAGAAATATAACAGGTTATCGTATTTTATGAATTTTATTCAATTTGGGGGTGTAGTACAATTTTTAAAATGAATAAAGACCTAAGTATCTTTTATTGTAAGGGGTTATATTGTGTTTCTGTTTGGTCTCTGCCCATCATTTTCATAGAAAATGCCCCGCAGGGTACTTCGTCGGACATTTACAGGCCCGGAGCACCCGGGGTCGGGCAGCAGCAAATACTAATATTGTCAGTGGTCAGTGCTCACTCCTTTTTTCCCCCAGGAATCTGTATAATTAAACCTCAGTCTGCTATCAATAGAGATTATGTAAGTGGAATTAATTTTCTTTCCTTTTGACCCTCTTTCTTAACAGCAGGAATCTCAGGCCAGGGATATCCTCTAGGTATTGGAAATGTAAGGAAAAGGTTGTTTTCTATCTGAAATCTAAAAATTGCATTTTGATTATTGCCCTAATCAGAAACACTTCTTACTATAATTCATTAGAGTTAAAATATTGCACACTTGTGACAGAAGTTTCATACTGACTTTTTTGAAGTGTGAGTTATTTGTGTAAGAGATTTTAATTTTACATTGTATATTATACAACTGCCTCCTTTCTCTTTTTATTATCACAATATGTCTTGGTGAGATATTTTAATCGATACGTATACTCATACCACAACTCAACATGATAGGTGTTAGATGTTTCTATTTATTATTAGCATTTTTTACTTTAACAGCTTGGGCTTTTTTCCATTGTATGTTCTATTCCAGGTATAAATCTTTCTAAACCCATCAGGAAGATGGATGAAATGTTACGCAGAGGTAAAGCACTAAAAATTCCTACTTGGCAACTTTGATGTACAGGCCCTTGGCAGTTCTGTTAAGTAGAAATGAGCATGTTTTTAAAACTATATAAATCAGGTACAGTTTTTAATTTCATGCAAACCTTCAATCACCCATAGTTCTTAGACCATAGCATTTGTACTCCTTACTTTCAGCCGGTGTTAAAATGCATAATAGCATGTTTTTGACATTTAAAGTAATGGTAGCGTCAGCTATTGAATATTTCAACTTAATGGTTTGGTATTACATGTAAAACTTGTGTAATAAAATCTCCACATTTGCTCAAAGGAATGATGTCTCTTTTACTATTTCATTATCTTGATGAAATACTTCCCAAAAAAACCAGATAACATTAAACTCCATTTGATACCGAGACATGAATTTCTTTAGTTTTGAAGATAGTGATATTAAAAATATCCTCCCAAAACAGAAATGGAAATGAGCTCTCAATCAAATACTTTACAGGATTCTCTATATTTTGTCCTTCTCTGATCTGAGCAGAAGTAGATACAATAGTGAAGAAGGCAGCAAATGAAAATACAGCTACCTCACTTCTGTAGAGAAAGTAACAAACTTAGGATGTGGACAGAGGGATAGTCTACAGAAGTGGGAAGAAGGAAGACCCTTGTATCTAATGAAAGTAAATAAGGAAAGATTACCTAGGATGTGGGGGTGCTCCGGTAAAAACCAGTACTGGCAGGGAAAAAACTTTTTTATTAGTACATGTTCGTGGTATGTCGTGATTACGCTGCTCATGGAAATTGGTACACAGACATAACACACTTCATATTCTTTTACCGTTTCCTTCCCTTACCAGCCCTCCCTCCCTCCATCCCCTTCCTTTTGGGAGAGATCTAGCTCGTTTTTTATTTAGCTCTGTATTTATAGTTTTGGTTTCTCACATAACAGAAACTATGTGATATTTAAGCTGTGTATGGCTTATTTCGTTTCACGTTATACTCTCAAAACGCATTCATTTCCCTAAGAATGATAAGATACTTTCTAAATGTATATTTTATTTTTCAAAATCAACTAGCAGAGGTCCATGCAGTTATTTTGACATTAGCTACAGTTTATCTAAAAAAAAAAAAAGTACATAGTGCTGTGGAACTACATTAGAAAATCTCCAGTTGTGCAGTATTTTGTTTTTCCAATTTTAATGTCTTTAAAATTTTTATTATCTTATTGCATAGTCTCCCGAAGAAGCTGATATCTTAGGTATAACTAATACACTTTTTTACTAAATAGCTTTAGTGTGCAATATCTTGGTAATTACACTAGCTAGGAATAAGTGATTTCTTAAAAATTATATAAAGATAGCCAAGTATGTTGTTTAAATTGATAAAATTATTATTTATAACTTGAAATGTATGCTAAATATAAACTCTCCTGTTACATATAAAAGTACAGTTGTTAATATATATCCTATTTTTTGATTATTATAATTGCTAAAAATCTCAGAATGAATTTAAATCTTAGTACTGCTCATGATATCCATAGTTCTCTTTGTAAAACTGCTTTATGTGTAAATGGAGGGGCCTAATTAAGTAAATGAAATGATATAATTATGAAATAGTAATTTGCTTAAAACCTATAAAAATTGAGAATTTAGTATGAATAACAGAATTTCACAGGTTTTTAGCAAGTTTTATTTTTAGTGCAATCAAATCTTGTGAAATGACTTGAAAGAAAAATTTGTTAAAAAGCACTAAGACAAAGAAAGAGAACTATAAAGCCATAAAAGACTACATAGAACAATAACTCACTGCTCTAATGTAGTTTAAAAGTATTCTTCAAATAAATGTATATCACTGGAAGAAACATGGATAAATTTTGGCCATTCCAGGAAGGTTTTATATACACCTACACGTTTCGCTTTCTGCATCACTTCCTTCTTTCCTTCTCTCCTCTTTCATCTTTAAAACTAATTGAGTGCTTCTGTATGTAAGAAAATAAGCTCTGGTTAATTATACAATTAACTATATTAATATTTTCTATGCTGCTGAGTTTACCTTTTGTAATTATCATAAATTTAACAGTTTGGGGATTTAGAAAAATACCCATTCAAGTAGGAAAGTTCATCTTGGGGCTGGGGATACAGCTCAGTGGCACAAGCACCTGTCTGGCAAGTGCAAGGTCCTGGGTTCGATTCCCAGTACCAAAAAAGTAAAAATTTAAAACAAAGAGAATTCATGTTAAATATCAGTTTACCTTGTTCTATTCACACAAAAAATGCCATTTCCCCCTTATGTAACCTGTTTTCATACTGCTGTAGTACAGGACAATGACTGTAAAACAATTATTCTGAACCTTATGGAATGTTTGTAAGTCAAAATATTAGTTTAGTTGACCCATGATCTACAAAGTTTTTTTTCTCATTTTGAAGTCAATAAAAGACCGGACTTTAGAGACCCCTAATTAGAGGGACCATGAGATATTTTCTTTTCTTCTCAAATTCCACGTACTTAGTCAGATTCTGCAATCGCAGTAAATGTACTTCTGAGTCTATTACTGAGTTCAGAATTTTAAAGACAATTAAAAATCTTTGTATAATTATGGATCGCTGGGGGCTGGGGATTTAGCTCTGCGGCACAGCGCCTGCCTGGCAAGCACAAGGTCGTGAGTTCGATTCCTGGTACCAGAAAAAAAAACAAAAACAGAAAAAAACAAAAACAAGAACAAAAAATTATGGATTGCTAACCCAAAATTTTGTTTGACCATTTTATTCATGCTTTCCCCCAACAGTACCATTTTGAACCCGAATCTAAAATAATTTCCTGGCTTATACCTACAGGTAGGTGGACTCTGGCATCTATTAGGTGGTTCTCCAGGGGAGCAACATAAGCAGCGAGACTGCTTTAGTCCATATTTTTGAATGTTAACTTTCCTGAAGGAAAGCCTGCCACATTTTATAAGGAAAATAATTTGTTCAGGAAAGATATACTTAAATAGTGCAGTATCTCAGATCTATATCAACTAATATTATTCAATCCAAAGGAGAATTTAGAGGGAAGGATAAAATACCAACCTTTTTCAACCTGCAGAACTATGGAAGCAGAGTTGTAGTTCACCTGTGCAATTTAAAGTGAGCAGTCAGGAGCAAGGCAGAGAAATTAAAAGGAGATGTTGTAATCCAAGGAGGAGCAGAGAAAGAGGGGGATGGAGGGGATAGTATGCATGGGTGGTGGGGTGACTTGAGCTTCAGGAAGAACAGAAGCAAGAACATTAGATAAAGTCCAAATGTGAAAACTGAACTTTTATTTGCTGATGAGAGTAGTGCAGATGGCAGATGTTCCTGTTTTGAAAATGTGTTCTCAAGTCTATAGAATTATGTGGTTGAATGCAAACAGTGAAGGGAAGAAACCACAGATTATCTCTGTGTCTTTGGAAGACCTTTGAGTGTGGACTGCTGGTAGTCAGTAAGAGAATACTAGAGAGGAATGAAGTTGGAGTCAGAGACCAAGAGGGTCATTCTGTGTGCTGCAACTTTAGGATTTGAGAAGTCTATTAGGTATATGAGGGATGATGTCCAAAGCAATGTCTATCTGTATCCAATTCAAATAGATTCAAGGTTTGAGATAGAGAATATAAGAAATACCAGCATATAGAGAACATTAACATCATGTAGATGCGTAAGTGCATTCCGAGAGGACGTGTGATTAGAGAAGAGGGTAAATTCTACAATGAGTCAAAGACGATTCCACAGTTTAAAGATCAGTCAGAACAAATGAGAGAGAAAACGGGAGAGTAACACAGAAAACGTAGAAGACAGCGTAGTAGTAAGAACTGTGTGTACAAACATTGGTGTTGGATGATTGAAATTTTGAGGATTTTAGAAGACTCTTATTCTGAAGAAATTTTCTTTCATTGTAAATGGAATACTAACTTACATAAAGCAGCACAAGTTACAGAACATTCAGTATTCCCCAAAACTCTGAAAGTTGTTACATTACCTTTTGCTACTTACAATTATTGTGATGAGATTAATGATTATAATTAAAATAATTTTTATTGTATTGGTACATTATATATACACCTAATGATCACATTCGTTAGAGGAGGTGGTTCCAGTTCATACTTTTGATTCTTCTTTTTTCCTTGAACCCCTTTCCCTCGTTCCAACACCCTCCTCCTCCTTACTTCCAAAGTCTTTGTTTGCACTGCCTTCTTTCTGTTCTTTTTTCTTTTCTCTTCCTTCATGTCCCCTCTCCCATCCCTGTTCCTCTCCCACTGGAGTATTTTTTCCTTTTTTCCCCTCAACTGTCACGCATTCTGGGTTTCTCCCACTAGAGAAGCAACGTGATATTTACACATGTGTGTCTGGTTTCTTTCATTGAAGAGTGTGGTCTCTTCTGTTTCCCTTCTTTAAAGACCTTTCCTCCTCCTTCCTCCTTAGTTCCCCTTGCTTTTCAGTAATTTCTTCTTATTTCACAAGACCTTCATACAGTTTCGTCCTTATTTGCATATTCGGTATCTCATGCCAGAGAATGTGGTGTTTGCACGTGTGAGTCTGGTTCATTTCACTTAAGATCATGTTCTCAAGGTGCATCAATTTTCATAGAAACATGTCGTGTTTATCCTTCATGAAGAAGTACTGCTCCACTGTATAAAAAGCATCCTCTTTATCCATTCCTCGGTTGATGGGCATTTTGATGGTTATTTTTTTTTGGTACCAAAAATCAGATTCAGGACCTTGCACTTGCCAGGCAGTTGCTTATGCCATTGAGCTACATCCCCAGCCCCAAGAACCAAAATCTTGCTGGTTCAAAGGGAACCTCATGGGGCTGGGGATTTAGCTCAGCGGCAAAAGCGCCTTCCTGGCAAGCGCAAGGTCGTGAGTTCAGTTCCCGGTACCGGAGAAAAACCAAAAAAGAAAAAACAAAAAAAACCAACAAAGGGAACCTCGTAATAGTTGTGATGGCATTTTTGTTAATTCTGTTTGCTATTTCAAATGATTTAAAGCCTCATAACAATTTAATTAGAAAATGAGACATTTTGTATTTTCCTTGGGTTTCAATAAATCGATGTTTGTATATTTTCAGACGTGGATCTTGGTTTGTAAATAAGGGTTCATATGCTGTTATTTTTATATTGTTGGTAGCATCCAAGAGATTATTCATGCAGATTCTTTGGTCACAGACAAACTAAAGGGAAACAAAAGAAAACAGGAAAATGGGGGCAAAGCTAATTTAATGCACATGCGGTATATCTGTCTCACTGGGACAGTATAATCCCCCCACCATTCCAAACGTAGGTATTTGTAGTGATTGCCACCCTTCAGCAAAACTGAAATACACAGAAAGCAGTAGGAATGTGGTAGAGGTTGTTTCTGCAAAATATTAGACTACTTAAAAGGCCAAAAGCAATAACAGTTATGAGGAATAAGGTGATATTTAAGCGTAAAAAGAGAAAGTCATATTGCACGAAGTAATAGCTAATATTTATTTTTCCAGCTTCCTCTTATTTCTGGTTATGATTTCATTTTAATTAATATAGTACCCACAGCATAGCAGAAATTGGATAGCTTAATTTTACTTTCCTTCAAACGTACTACCTGAATGCCCGTTCTTGGTTTTGACTCTCAGATAATCTATCTCCTGTTTTTCCAATTGCAGTAATATATACTAGTTTCCTCCTACTTACTGTGTACTCTAGGACTCCATAAAGATCAGGCAAAACAAATTAGAAGTAAATAATTAGAGAAAAGATCTCAACTTTTATTACTTCAGAGGAAGAAAATTTTAATAATGCATACATCCATAAAAACAAACTACAAAAACTTTTTGATTTATTTGTTTTATAATATGTTACTGATATCAGTAGGTAAGTTTCTTGATTATATTTATTTAGAAAACCTTCAGTACAATAGATTTAAGTCTAAAATATCTGTTTAAACTGACTGAATTTTTCGGGTCCATTATCAAGTTCACAAAGTATATTCATAGATTTTACAGGTTCTGTGAGCTTTGTCCATTCATCGATATGATAATAAATTCTCTTTCTCACAATCTCGATACATTTATTAAAATTAAAGTTAAGGGGCTGGGGACTTAGCAAGGTCGTGAGTTCGATTCCTGGTACCGGAAGAAAATAAAATAAAATTAAATTAAATTAAAGTTAAGTGTCAGTATAGTCCAAAGCACTGTCTGCTACGCTGAATGTGAAGTACTTGTAAGTATTTACAGCATCTTATTTAACTCTAATTATCACCTCAGAGTAGACCTCGAGCTTCTTTTTAGCAGCTAAGGACACATAACAGATACCTCAGTCAGTAGCTTAGACTGTCCTGTCCACAAATGGTGGAGATAACAAGGTTCACCAGAGGCTGAAATTTTGTGCACAATGAACTAGTGCTTGTTCTTCCCCTGATCATCTGTGTGAGTCTGAGCAAGCTCCTTGAATTTTCTGTTCCAGTCCACTTAGCCTAACAGCCGAGGATGCGCTGCTTCGCTGAAACATAAAGATGAAGTGAAATATACGCTGCAAATGCTCAGAAAAGTACATGTAATTATGATGATTCATTTTTTAATGTTGATAGACTAAGGACGCTAGCCATTCTTCTAGTCTCCATCTGTAGTTATATTAACAGTTTAGATACATGAATTACGTTATTTTATATGTAATCTCTGAATACACATTTGTATAAATTAATTTAGCATCCTGTTCCTCTAATCATCTGAGATAATTAATGTTGTCGATAGCAGCCAACATATGTTTCACTGCAATCAGTATAGAAGTACATTGGTTTATATAAGTTGTGAAATATTTATATTGTATTTAATCGATATTTCATACCTGAAGGTAAGATTGGGAAATTACAGTAAGGAATTCACAGACATACAAAGGCAGTTACATTGGAATTTTATAAAAAGTGAGGATATACAATACAATAAATCAATTATCTACTTATAGAGTTCTGTACTGATAAATCAAGGTGAAGTTTTACTTAGCAGTATATATATTTGCCTTTGTTGATATTTTTATTTAATTATACTGAATATATCTTCATAATCTTAAAAGTTTTATCTGTAAATAGCTTACAGTAAACAATAACATTATACATATATATAGTCAAAGAATGTACTAGTTGCTATGGAGGAGGACATGCAGGTTATGAACATAATGATAATATTCCACAATTCAGAATGTAGGTTGCTGAACAGAAATATTATTGCCTCAACACTCATTGCTTTGCAGTGAATATTTTGAAAGGTAAAGTAAAAACGCTTGCCATGCTTCTAGCTCCTAGTGTAAATGAAATACTCAGATTTCTTTATAATAAGAAAACTTTCAGGAGAAAGGATGCATTTTTTTCTTAAAAGATGTTTTAAGAGCCAGATGCAGGAGCGCATACCTGTGCTCCTAGTTACTTAGGAAGCTGAGGTCGGAGGACCTCAAGTTTGTGGCCAGGCTAAGTGACTTAGCACAACCTTGTGTCAAAACAAAGAGAAAAGAAAAACAACAGCATGTTAAGGATACAAGAAGGGGAAAATAAAAACACTGTGTTACATGTGAAATGCTATGTAAGTACAAATACTTGGTGCTTAAATGATATGTTGCTTGCTTTCTAACTGTGCCTTAAGCTATTCTCTTACTAATGTATGTTTCAGTAGCTTGAAATAAGGCAGAATTAAACTAAAATCACAACCAAATGTATCTTTTTGTCTCATGTAAGTATAATGATTAAGGTGATATGTAAGTAGTTGGCTATTAACTACTAAAAGGGAGATAATTTAAAAAGCAAAGAAAATTGGCATAATCTTTTAAAATATATTTACAATTATCTGTTCATTATAATGTAGTGATCTGAATAGAAATGAAGTGATATCAAGAAAAACTTTGCAGAAAATCAAAGTTTGCAAGGTAATTCAAATGCAAAAATCCATGGATTTCAGTAGTAGTAATTTATTTTTGAGGAAGATGCTAGATGTACTTGGCTTTTTAAAGGAACGAAGCTTTCAAGAACAATGCTATGGTTTGCTACCAAAATACAGACCACACATAGTGGGGGTAATTGTGCACAGTACATGTTCCAGAGAGCAGCTCACAACAGAATAGAACATCTGCTGTTCATTTCCTGAGCAGGGTGATGGTTTTTCCATGCTGAGCTACTGAGTGTGTTTATTAAGAGGATGTTATGATATTAGTCTTTCTCTGGCAATTACTAAAACTGGAAGATTTGTAGACAATCATATACAATTTAAATTGTATAGATTAAATGCTATAGAGGCCTCTTGTGTTCTTCAGTGACAGAAAATCGGTTTTCATTCTCAAATAAAATTGTAATGAGGCATTATATTTTATATACAGTGAAAATTTAGTGACAAATTTTACATATTTACATGTTAATAGTTCAGGTAAATTATTTCATGAAGTGATTTGTGCAAGATATCACAGAATAGGCTAAGTCCATCCATTCATGTCAGTAAAACAAAATTACATATTTAATAGTACTAAACACAATATTTTTTATTTCTGATTGGACAATATGAAAAATATTTGTATTACATTATCACAGTGCTTGATTTTTTTATCTTCATGTACTAATCATTTAATACTTGATCATTGTCTCTTGAAAAATCCATCTGAAAGTTAACTCCAAAAATAATTGTGCTATTATGGAAATAACTAACTCTATTATGAACTTTAATTTTTAATAGGTATAAATACTTTAAGTTTGCTTTTCCTTTATCATTTTACCATTTACTCCCTAATTGTTTTATTATACTCATGTATAGTCACAAACAATATGTGTAACTTGACTTATTTCTACTGTTCAGTCTCATTTTGGATGTGAAGAGAGCCCGAAATGAATAAATAATACACTGATATGAACATACGGCCGAATTACAATGATGTGGTGTTCTGGTATCACCGCCCTTCTTCCTAGCTGTGTATCTTTAATCAAAGAGGAAACAGTAAAGGATAGGGAAGTTTTAGAATTAGAAAGTTATACTTGACGTTAGCAAGACTCTGCCCAGTGAGTTTGTCAGTAGTTATTAGCTCTGTTGGGGCAGCCCACTTTCTTGCCCCCCTGTGTTTCTCTCAGACAGAGCCTCTCAATAAATTCTTCCTACTTTAAAAAAAAAAGAAACATTTTCAGTATTTATCTAATGACCTAAACGTCTCACTTTTGCAGAAATAAGGATGAATATTCCAACTACTTTTGAGGATACTGAATTATCAAGCCAAAACCCAGAGTCCCCCAAAAATAGTCGAGTGTAGTGTACAATTATAATGGTAATACACTTGCCATAGTGAACTATAAACATAAAGTGATAGAGGCAAGGCGAGGTTTTTAAAAGCAAAAAAGCAGAGGATTTATATTTTAAAAGAATAAAGTTAAAATTTGAGTAGGCAGCCAGCTAGAAAATGTCCTTGTGGAAGTTTTGTTGGTTTTGTTCAAGGATGCCGCGGCCTTTGTGGAAAGGTCTTTCTGATAGGTCTTTCATGGTAGTTGCCATTAAATAGCTGTGTGAAGGAACTCCTCCTTCATTACCTCTGACAGTACTTACTTGTTTCTTTGTGTCTTTGTTAGCTTTTACATAAGCAAATTTTGCTTCCCACAACTCTACAAACTTCAGTGAGTTCCCCACTGGAAGCTCACCCTCTGCTGCGCGTGGCGTCAAGATTCTCAGCCGGGCGTGGAGAGCAGAAAAGTTCCAGGGCCTTTCAAAACGTTCGAGAGAAACAGCAATAAAGTAAAAATGGGAAGATAAATGTTGATTAAAGGAATGCATTAGATTGCAAGCTTTATTAAGTAGTGTTAGAGGAAATGGTACTAAACGAAAAGACTTGATCAAAATCACATTAGAGCTGATTGCATTTCTTCTGGAAATAATAGAAGCTTATTAATTGAATAATTATTGTAGAATACTAGACATATACAGTCATAATTATGAAGGTTCACACATGTCAAAAATGCTACAGACTGCAACAAAGAATAATTTAGACAAAATCAACCGAATTGATACCAATAGTTTAAGGACTAACAGTGTCAAATTTGATTGTAATTACAAGGGTTCTTGTCATTTTAAAAAACTAAGCAGGGCATTTTTATAGCCATTTCTAGGCCATATTTATAGCTAAATTTTCCCTGTGGGTTTTCATATTTCTACAACTGACCACATATTTCATTCTCTTTTTTCTTTTTAAGTAAATGTTTGATCACAATAAATACATGAAAATAGAGGCTGAAGCATAAGGACTTGGCTCATTGGTGGAACATGTCGGCAATTCTGAGGGCCCCGGGTTCCAGCCTCGTAACCAATTCAGGAGAAGTGATTTCGTCCTCACAATGCCAGACTCATAATTCACTTCTGGAAGATAGAAAAAAAAATTTTTTTTTTTTTTTGGTTTTTCTCCGGTACCGGGAACCGAACTCACAAGCTTGCGCCTGCCAGGCAGGCGCTTTGCCACTGAGCTAAATCCCCAGCCCCCAGAAAAAAATTATTTAAAGAGGAGAGATAAGGGGCTGGGAATTTAGCTCAGGGGCACATGGCCTGCCTGGCAAGCGCAAGGTCGTGAGTTTGGTTCCCGGTACCGGAGAAAAACAAAAAAAAAAAAAAAAAAAAAAAAAAAAAAAAAAAAATAAAGAGGAGAGATATTGCATATTTACCCATGCCTATAAAACAAATAAACATAATGATTCACTGGCAAGGAAATAATTATGTATAAATAGTCATGCTTTAAATGTAAATTTCTAAAGTAGTTTACTTACAAATATTCATTTTTTTCTTGTTGATATTTTAGAAACTCTGTCTAGGAATTGTAACAAGAAGTATATGTTAAATATTTTAAATTACAAATGACTTGATTTTTATGTTTGTCACTGGTTAGGGTAATTTCACAGCCATTTTCACAGCTCATTTGAAATGATACATTGACATTATCTTGTATGTTAGTCTTGTGGAACGCTTGCAGAAACTCTTTGCAGTGGACGTGTAATTGTCTTGAAGATTCTCACAAAAGTAAATGATATCACAAAGTCTGCCAACTGCATTTTCTCTGAATAAAGAATAGTATATTAGGATTTAGCAATGCATTCATCAGATATTATAAATCAACTGTGGCTCATTCTGTTTTTGCCATAAAGGTATGTTTTAACATTTGTAATGTATCATATTCTTGACAAATTTTCATCATATATTATTTTGAAGAACTAATCACATATGAGAAAAATATCAGAAAGTAACAATAAATTTTTATATATGATTAACAAAATATGAAAATGTTTTAACAATACTAATAATTTTGTTATGAAATAGCATTATAATCAGTACAGTTTAAGTCGAAGGAAAGTGCTGCTCCTTAAATTAGAAATGATAGGGAAATTCCAACATAAGTGATTAAGGAATGGAGGTATTGTATGTTGGAGTGACCAAAAAAAAAAAAAAAAAAAAAAAAAAAAAAAAAAAAAAAAAAAAAAAAAGGAACGAAAGAAAACAGAAAAAAAAATGTTATTGTGAAACAGACAAGACAGTCATATGCAGAACCTGAAAACGAAAGAACAATTGTCTAGCTCAAGCTAAATATCTCAGTTGTTGAAGAAAAGGAAATGCTCAATCCCCCCCCCACCATGAGAGAGCACACCATCCTGGGAGCAGCTCTTAACAGCCTGAGGGAAGCAGCCAGCGCTACAGAGGCCAGACTCTTGGGAGAGGCTCCCTACCTGTACCCCTCCCCTTCGGAAAAGGGAGGAAACTCTGGTTGGGAGAACCAGGGAAGAAGTGAACAGCAGCAGCTAGAGAAAACAAGGAATGCAACACAGAAAGGGGCATTCTTTTCCCCTTTCATTCCGCAGAATACTAGGGCGGGAGTGCTGTTTCCCCAGATCAGCCTACCCAGGGCCCACTGCCCAGCGTCTGCGATGAAGCCAGCCACCCTAGGCTGGTGAACAACACAAGCTGGGTGGTGCCAGTCCCACTGGCAGAGCCGCACAGATCCCATCCCTGGAGAGACAAAGGGGGGAAAGAGGCTGAACGGAGATGGCCCAGAGGGGGTGCTTTCCTGCTGTTTCCGCAGAATAAGAAACATCTGAAACGGTGAGAAACGGAAGAAATCCTACCCAGTGAGTGCCCACCATCCCCCTAGGGCAGAGAAGGCCGCTTGTTGAGCTTTGGTATTGTGCCAGAGAAACAGGTGCCGGGAGGGTGCCACACACAAACCCAGAGATAAAATACTCTGTTGAATATAGGGATAGCAGGAGTGAGGAATGTGAGGAGAAAGCTGCACATCCTGAGGGCAGAAAAGAAACAAGATGATGTACTTAGAGATACCTTAGAAAGGACAGGACAGCCCGGAAAGTGCATCCTCTAACACCTACCTGCCATTCTGAGAAAACCAACATAAGGCTAATTGGAGTTAGAAATTAGAGCACAAAGCACATAGAATAAAAACTGTTTGCAAACAACATAGCAAAAAAAGTTTCTATGTGTGAAGAAAGAGCTCAACATACATGCAAGGGAGACTTAGAGAAGAAAGAGCTCAACATACATGCAAGGGAGGCTTACAGAACACCAAATACTAAAGATGAAAAAAAGAAAAACTTCCCACAACACATCATACTCTAAGTCCCAGAAAAGAAAAAAACAAAAAACCAAAAATCCTCTTACAACACATCATACTCAAATCCCAGAAGTCCAACATAAGGACACAATTTTAAAAACTCAAAAAAAAGGGGAAAAAAAAAGACCACTTAAAAAGAAAAACCCATTCAGACTACAGCAGCATTTTCCACACGATATTTAAAGGGCAGTAGTGAAGTAGGGCAGAAATATTTCAAGCCCTAAAAACAAAAAAACTTTCAATGCAGATTTAAATATCCAGCCAAACTATAAAGGTCATGCAGAAGTAAAAATATTCTATGGCAGCACCTTAAGAAATACCACACCAGCACTACATAAAAATACTCAAGAATATTCTGTTCAGAGACAGTGAAATGATGCCAACAAAATCCATTGGAATAAACACAGTAAACAGGGTAAATAGTTAAATAAAAAAGGAAAATATAAAGGAGTCAATGATAGGAAAATAACAAAATGACAGGTACGTCAATAATCTTTTATGTAGCAAAAAAAAAAAAAAGTTTTGGCTTTTGACCCAGTCTGTCAAGTTGTCTCTTTTAATTGGGGAGTTGAGACGATGTATTTTGAGAGTTACTACAATAAAAGATTTATGTAATACAGAAATAAATTCATAGCCAAAAGTTTGGCTATGAATCCAAAAATTTTGCATCTAAGGATGCAAAACAATATTCCATGTACCAGGAACTTGTAAACAAGCAGAGGTACCTATAATATTCTCAGAAAAAGTGGACATCGAGGTACAAGTGATCCCAACAGGAAAAAAAAGAAGTTACTGTGTATTAGTTGAGGGAAAAACTCAGCAGGAAGTGACAGCAGTTGTAAGTATATATACATCAAACACTAGTGCACCCAACTTAGTAAACAAACACTACTGCACATAAAAGATCAAATGCACACCAACACAGCTATAATGGGGGAACTTAGTACCTCCTTTTCACAAATAGAACAACTAAACCAAAAAAAAACAAAAAAAAAAAGTGAAATATACTTGAACCATAGCTTCAAACAGATGGACTTAATATATAGATAATAGAGATCTACATGGTGTCTTACACTACTAAAACAGATTATATATTTTTCTCAGCAATGCAGAGCTGTTTCCAAAGTGGACCATATCTTAGTCCATTATACCTGCTTAAGTACAAATACATCAAAATCATCCATGTAGGCTATCATATCATTGCACACTGAAAGTAGAACTCAGACACAAAGGAAAGGACAGAAATTTTAAATTTTATGTTTAAAATAGCATACTGCTGAACGTTCAGTGGATCATAGCAGAAAGTAAGGGAAAAATTAGACAATTCCTGAACAAAATCATAATGCCAGTGCATCATACCCAATGCTGTGGAACACCATGAAAGTATTGCGGAGGGGGGAAGGTTATTGCTGGGAATGCACACATTAGAAAAACAGAGTATGTTCTAACAAGTAACCTAATGATGCACCTCAAGTTCCTAGAAAAACTAGAACAGTCCAAACCTAAACCTAGCACCAGAAAGGAAATCACAAACGTTAGAAGAGAAATTAATGAAATTGATAGTAAAGAACTACAAAGAATTAGTAAAGCAAAGATCCAGTTCTTTGAAAGAGCAAACAAATTAGATTAAAACCTTAGCCACACTTACCAAAAAAAAAAAGACCTGAATTTGGATAGAACTATAGTTCTATGAGTCTTTTGTTGGAGTTTCTGTTGGCTCTCCTATGTAAAGGATCAGCCAGTAGTGATAATTTGACTTCTTCCTTCCCTATCGCTATTTATTTTATTTCTTCCTCTTGTCTTCATGCTGTAACTAATTTTTCCAGAACTACATTAAATAGAAGTGATGACAGTGGACATCCTTGTCTAGTACTGATTTTAGAAAACTTTCAACTTTTCTCCCTTTAATGATGTTGGCTATTGGCGTGTCATAGATGGCTTTCATCGGGTTGAGATACCATTTCATTAGGAATAAATGTTGGATTTCATCTAATGTTCTTCTGTGTCTATTGAGATGATTGTGTGATTTTAGTCCTTGAATTTCTGTATGTGGTGTGTTAAGTTTATTGATTTGCGTATGTTGAGCCAACCTTGCATCCCTGGCAAGAATGCTACTTGTTCCTGATGCATTATCTTTTTGATAATTTGCTGCATCCTGCTTGCCAGTATCTTATTTAGGATATTTGCTTCTGTGTTTATTAAAGAGATTGGTCTGTAATTCTCTTTTCAGTTGAGTCTTTTTCTGGTCTTGGAATCAGGGAAATGCTTCCGGGAATGACTTTGGGAGTACTCCTTCCATTTTAATTTCACTTATATCCAAATTCTGCAGTGTAACAGGATACAAAGTCAGCACTCATAAATCAGTAGCATTCCTGTATGCCAATAACAAATTCATTGAGAGGGAAATTAGGGAAATGATAGGCTTCAAAATTGCATCAATAAAAAATGAAATATTTAGGAATTAACGAAGAAAATAACACACCTCTTAAATGGAAACTGTGGTACTTTGAAAAAGGAGATGGAAGAGGGTGTTGGGAAGTGGAAAGATACACCCTGTTCCTGCATAGGTAGAACCAGTGGAGTCAACATGGCCATACTTCTAAAACCACTACATAGATGTAATGCAATCCCAATCAAAATAACGATAACATACCTTACAGCACTGGAGAAAGCAGTCCTAAAATTCATGTGGAACCAGGTGAGATCTAGAATAGTAAAAGCAATTCTGGGCGACAAAGTCAGGGCAGAGGCATTTCCAGATTTTAAGGTGTACTACAAAGCTACAGTGATGATATGGATCATCAGTTGACATCCTGATTAAAAGCAGCACGATATTGAAAGAAAAAGAAAACAGACTCATGAATGAGTGAATGGAGATACATAATGGAATGGAATGGAAGATAGAGAAAGAACTCCGGGCACACTTAACTGTACTGTTTTTGCCAAAGGGACCAAATCCCTTGCTGGAGGAAAGACAGCCGTTTCAACAAATGGTGCTGGGGAAATGCTGTCCACATGCTGAAGATTGAATCGAGGCCCATGTTTCTCAACATGCATGAAACTAAAATCAAAATGAACCAAAGATATAAACATTAGGACAGAAGCGCTTCATCTGCTCAAAGACAAAATAGGTAAAGACAAAAGGGATCACATCAAATTAAAACGCTTCTGCACCGTAACCGCGTGAAGAGGCAGCATAGAGAATGGGAAAAATAGTTACCAGCTCATCCTCTGTCAAAGGACTAATATATAGAATATATAAAGCATTGAATGATGAGCCCCCCCCAATAAAGACCCAATTAAAATGAGCATTTTAAATGAATGGACACTTCTTAAAGGAAGAAATGCAAACAGCCAATAAATGCGTGAATAGTAATATAACCGGCCACTTGAGAAATGAAAGATGTGATCCATTATACAAAAGACTATTCCTCCAAAAGATACTGAGAACCAATAAACAATACAACAATGTAGTAGGATAAAAAACACAAAAATCAATGTAGTGTTTTTGCACTCCAATGAGGAACTTACTAAAAATGAAATCCAGGCAACAGTTGAATTGACAATAACATCAAGCAAAATGAAATACTTAGGAGTTAACCTAAGGAATTGAAAGACTTTCATAATGAAACCCACAATACTCTGAAAAAGTATTATGAGGTATTCAGAGGTAACAAGAGATAGAAAGAGGTAATCAGAAACTGAGAAAATATCCCCTGATGTTAGATAGGCAAAAAAAAATATTGTCAATATGGTTATAATTACAAAACTGAAACACAGAATTAGTAAATCTCAGTCAAAATGCCAACAGCATTTCTCACAGTATTTGTCAAAAACGATCCTAAGTTAATATGGAACCAAAAAAGACTTAGAATGTTAAAAGCAATCCTAGGCAAGAAAAACAGCAGGAAGAATCACAATCCTGGATTTCAAATTATACTACAAATGTACACTCATATAAAACAGTATTGTCCTGGCACAAAACCGGACGTGTATCAGTGGAAAAAAACCAGAAGATCAAGAAGCAACCCCAGGCACATGAATTTATCTGCTCTTTGACAAAGGGACCAAAAAACTTAAGCTAAAGGAAATATAGCCTCTTTTACAAGTGATGATGGGAAAACTTATTACACACATGGAGAAGAATATTGTAGCCCCCTATGTAATACCAAGCACAGATGCTAAAAAAGAAACAATTTGTTGGAAGATGAAATAGATAAAATCTTAAAGAGAGTCAAAAATAAGAACTTTCTAGACACAATCCTAGTTGCATAAGAAATACCATCAAGAACCAACAAGTTGGTTTGTATTAAATTGGAAATCTTCAGAGCAAAGGTGACAACCAATAGTGAAGAAAGAGTGCACAGAAGGAGAAAGAAATTATCAGCCATGCCTGTGACACATGACTAGTATTTAGGGTTTACAGAGATCTCAAAATCTCAGACATTCCCAAATAAAAGATAACTGGCAACTTCTCAGTAGAAGTAATTATCATCAATAAAACATGAAACAATGCTCAACATCTCTGACTATCAGAGAAATGCAAATTTAAACAACACCGTGTTTCATTTCACTTCTGAAAGAATGGTTATCATTGTCCACGAGAACAGCAAAATTACTGGTGAGGCTGTGGAGAAAACGGCGCTGTTGTGCATGGTTGGTGGGAATGTAGATTGGTGCAGTCACTGTAGAGAACTGTGTGGGGATCCTTGAGAAAACTAAAAGTAGAACTTCCATTCAACGCAGCTCTTCCCCTTCTTGGTATCGTTCTCAGAAAATCAAAAGCATCATGTCACAGTGGTACCTGCATAACTGTGTTTATAGCCGCAGTGATACATGCATACCCCCCTTTAGAGCAGCACGATTCAGAGTAGCTAAAGCTTGGATGCAACCTGTATCTCCATCAGCGGATGAATGGCTCAAGAAAATATGGAGCAAGTACATGACGTTATGTCCCTTATTTATAGAGAAATGCCAAGGGTAAAAACCGGGGAATTCCGATGTTGGGGAAATAGTATTGAGTAGATAGCATCTTTTTAAGTGTATATTTCATTTTTCTATTTTATTGAAAAAGTTGTCTACATCCGTTTCTTTTTACAGTATTTAAAATTAATCAATTCTCTGTTTATATCATAACAAGTGAAGGAAATGGGTTCAAACTGACATTTTTCTTAAAAATTCTGTGTTTGTAAACTTTTTCCTATTCGTCAGATTTTCAGTGGCATGAGCATCACACTTCATTGGGCCTCGGTTGCATCCCAGAGATCTTTGCTCTCTCCAGTTGGAATTTTTTACACATCTGTCTCACCTTCAGTCACTTTTAATCATTGGTGAAATTCCTTTGTTGGTCACCTCACTCTTTAACTGTTTTTAAAAGTGTCATATGTGATTACAGGGACATTAGGAGGCAGGGGAGATTTACACTTCGCTCTTTACGTATGAAGGAAATATCAGATGTGCAGTGATCAAACTGTGAGGATTTGGAAAAAATTGATGTAATTGAGCACTGATCATGATGTCTATCTTTTATTACATGTTGACTTGTGTATTGAAGTGCTACTAAGAAAACAGAGTTTGTGTTTTATGTAATTCTTGACAGATGATGTACTACGGTTACTGAAATTTGAACTGTGTTATTGCTAGTCTGATATTATTTAACCATAAAAAAAATCTAGTATGTGAAACTTTTCCATTTTGAATCAAGACACTGTGAAGCCCAACTGTTCTACAATCACAATGTTAAAAACTAATGTTCAGGAGTAGAGAAATATGTCATGTGAAAAGAGAGAAGATGCTGATTCATATACACATAAGTGAAAGTTAAACTTACAAATACAATGTCATTTAAATCAGCAGACATGAGTAGACACTGATAACATCGGAAAATTGGCTCTTCATGTGGATAAATAAAATTTGTGAGGCTAGAATGACTACAGTACACCCTGCTAGAAAATAATCTACACAAACATCAATTATAAAAATTTAGGGAACAAGATAGGATTGGTTTAGAAGAAATTGTAGATAGGTGTTTTATAATCAAAGTAATAAAATCCTCTTAATAATTAAAAAACAGAAAAAATACAGTGTCCCATGTTAAAGAAGGTTAGATTTAACTATGTAATGTTATAAAATCCTCCTTTATTATGACATTTCCTTATTGTGACACACCGGATACAGACGAAGTAGTTTTAAAAAGAGAGAATTCAATAATGTATTGTCTAAAATGCAGTAAGAAAAACTCACTTGATCATGAATGTGCAAGAAACACAAGAAATTTACATGAAATATAGATGGCTAATTGATCTTTGAACTCCATAAGTGATCAGAAAATACAAATTAAAACAGTTACACATTTTTGAACTTCAGATAAGCAAAAATAAAGGATAAAGACAGAAAAAAACCTGGGCATGGTGGCGCACGCCTGTAATCCTAGCACTCGAGAAGCTGAGGCAGGAATTGTTGTGAGTTTGAGACCACCCTGGGCTATGAAGGGAGCTCAAGGCCAGCCTGCACTGCATAGCGAGACCCTGTCTCAAAAAGATAAAAAACAAAAAATTAAAAATAATTCACTTGAGTGTGTGCAAATACTGGCATTGCTGTGCTCTGCTAGTAAGAGTGTGAAGATATAAAGCCTTTGTGGGACGTTCTATAACACTACCAAAATTTTTAATTTATTTTTCTACACAGTAAAGTATACATATGCCCAAAGAAAATATATGTAGCAGACTACAAAATTACTGTTAACTTTTTATCCCTGGGTAGATTTTTAAGATTTACTAACCTTTTCTTTGTACTAAACCCTTCCCTATCCTGACCTTTCTGAAGGTAGTATTTACTTTGTTAATATTGGTTTTACCAATCAAACATCTTCTAATTACATATATGTACACAGAAAATTTTATTCAAAGAAACCTTCAAAAAATGAGTGCAGTTGCAATGTTCACAAAAATTGTTTATTCTAAAATAATTATAATATAGAGATGTGTAATATAATCCACACATTTCATTAGTAGTTTGTTTGTAATACATACTGCATAGTTACATTTGTCTCGGAGAATTGGTGTATACATAGAGCACACTGATCGCTTTTACCCGCCTCCTGCCTCCCAGCCGTCCCTGCCTCTTCTGCAGAGCCTCCCACATCTCAGGTGGAAACTGCTCCGTCTGAATTGAGCTTGACGGAGCTGTGTCCAGAACAGCACTGGGGCAGAATGACATCACCATCCGCGATAAGGAATAGTAGTGACGTAGAAATGTACTTTTTGCTCTGTGTGTATTCTCATTTGTAAAACGGGAATTGTAACACCTAGCATTCATCATTCTTTTTAAAATTAAATTTCATAATTAGTTATTCTTTTTTTCATAATTAGTTATTCTTATGGCTTAATAATCATTGGCTTACAGTATACTGTACCTGAAAAAAATTTACCTATGCCAATGCTATTTTTCTTCTTTAAATTGGAAAACTTTCAAGATACATAAATACATTTGCAAGAAAATTTTAAGAAATGCTTTTTTAGACTTTTAGTAGCCTTGTGAGTGTGTCCTTATATATCATTTTTATTTTTGGAATGTAAAACCTTTTATGAAACCGGCTTTTATATATACTTCTGTGAAAAATCAATGTTTATTTCCTTATTTATTTTCCAGCAATTGAGTAGCTTTTAAAACCCCACAACAAATTTTATTAGTGCAGATTGCTGCATTTAACTGTCTTCATCTTTTTGAGTTACATTTTCATATACACATATGAAAAGCAAAAAATAATACTATCAAATTATATGGTAACACCATATATTAAAGCACATGCAAATATATAGGACAGAAGTTTTGAGAATATGCTACTTTGGTAAAAATATTTCTCACTCAGAAACTAGGATTTTAAAAATCCTAGAATAAAAATTAAAGCCTCTTAAATTACTTAGAAGTTTCCTCACTCTAGTCTAGTGTGCACCATGATGTAACTTGCTGGCTGACTTTCTATGTTAGTTGTAATTTTTTTCAGGAAGATTTGATCAGAAATTTGTAAGAGTAATTTTTAATATTTTAGAATATAAATATATTAGAAGTTAATACCTGAGGTATAGTGTGTGGTCAACCAATGAAATCTGAGGAATTGGTTGTCCATATTTGAAATATATACTTGCATTTTTTCAAGAAACACTGACATCCAGCTGGGCATGGTGGCACTCTCATGTAATCCGAGCACTCAGGCTGAGACAGGAGGATCATCGCGAGTTTGAGACCAGCCTGTGCTGCAAAGTGAGCTCAAGGCCAGCCTGAACTGCATAGTGAGTCTCTGTCTCAAAAAGACAAAAAAGAAAAAGAAAGAAAAAGAAAAAGAAAGATTGGCATCCATAAAATAATTAAGAAAAACAATTTCCGTACTTTTGTGTTATTTCACCTTGTGTGTCTGACTACATTGATGTGATTGGCTTAAGGAATATCCCACTTCTTCTGGAAAATTGCCACTTACTGCCTGCTACATTTTAGTCTGCACATACAAGATATACAAGAAAACACAAATTAGAAATAAACTCCTATCTTCAAAATACCACAGTCTAGCAGATATTGACCTAAATAATTATGAAATTGAGTAAATGTTGTGGTCTGATATTGCAAGGGGAACAATCTAATACAGGGTACATATTTTGTAAGATTATTCATAATAGTCACTCAAAGAATCATATACAAGGGCCAGGGGGCAGTGCCTGCCTGGCAAGCATGAGGCCCTGGTTAGATTCCCAGTACCAAAAAAGAAAATAGTTAGAAAAAAAAAAGAAAGAAAAGAAAAGAACTATATACATGAGAGTGCAGGAAATCTATCCACACACTAAAGACCAAAGTACGGGGCTGGGGATTTAGCTCAGCGGCAAAAGTGCCTGCCTGGCAAGCGCAAGG